>NC_056745.1:1435966881-1436056881 GCF_019279795.1 Protopterus annectens | reverse complement strand
CCACAACATCCCTCAGACTATACTGTGGTGTTTTGGTAAGTAACTTTTCAAGAGATACAATAAGCTAAAAGATTGTCTAGTAACAGTGAATCCTCTCAGGCCCATATATTACTGATGCATGTAGGCATCTAATCAGTAAAATTGCATATAGAATATCATGTTGCAGTCTGAATATTTAATAGTTGAAAATTCTGATCACACACTAAGAACAAAAACTAGTGTCACTGTTATCCTATGCTCTTTTAGTCATGAAAACATTTGCCCATTCATATGAAATTAAATTTGTCATATTTTGTTTCTAATGAAATAGTTCAGTGCAGACTTGGTCTTTCTGCAGGAAATGCAAGGTTAGTATTTATATGTTTTTGGTATCTCTCTTGAGCTTATGATAACATAGCTACACAGCTGTGTATGATGCGCTCAGTGGATGAACTTCAGTTACAGCAAAGTCTATGGCATCTGTTGATGCTTTTGAACATTTTAATTGCATATGCTGTTAGTCCAAGGCCATCCAAGGCCATCTGACATCCTAACCAATCCTCTCTCTGGTTCTGTTTCCGTGCATATTCATTGCACAGCACAGGTTTAGTTTTTTTGCTTTTTTTTTTTTTTTTTTTTTGGTTACAAACTATTCTTATATAGCTGTTGCTGCTTTTATAATTATAACAAAGACATTTCATATCCAGAGCCAGATCATGGTCAAGTGGGGCTTTAGGCATAGTAATGGAGCAGCCCCCACCGACAGCACCTGTCAGCCATTCCAGTGTCTCAGTACTTGACTATTTCTCCTGACTTACCATAAACACTGTTCAAACCTTGGTGTACTTATTATTTTCTTCTTTACTTCTACAATGACTAGAGATATTTTAAACTTATTTCAAATGTTATAACACAAACACTGATAGCCATTTGCCAAACAGAACAATACAGCCACACAATGAAAACAGACAGCATAAACAGTAAACGTCTCTGCCCTTGAAACTCACATTCATTGAGATGGCATTGAAACCCACTTTCAAAGAAAGGCTTGTTCTAATACAGCTCCTGTGAGTCTGGCGACCTGCTTCTGCTCCGCTGATAATCCAAAAACTACTGAGTGATCAATGAATGCTAAGTGCCATATTTTAACTGCTTCTGCTGCACTTTGAACTGTATTTACTTGTATTTAACTGTATTTTGCTGCATTCAACCATATCTGCTGCATTTCTAACTGCTTTTACTGTGCTCTACTTTATTGTTGCACTTCTTGTTACTGTAGTATAGACTAGATTCAGACCTGCTGAATCTAGTTCTGTTTGTAAAGCTTGAACAGTAAAGAAGAAAAGCTTTTGTTGGAGAAGCCTCCCTTTTACATCTGTGGCAGGAGTGCACAGTTTGGACTGCTGTAATTGAAGGTTACTGTAGCAGAGCTCAGTTTTGAGCTTAAGGATTGGTTAATTTATGCAAAACCTTTCCTCTTGTTTGTGTGCATTGCACCCTCATGCACTATCATACATTGCTGCACAAAGGGAGTAACCCTTTGTGGTTATAGACAAAAACGTTAACAGAGTCACATTTTTCCCTTAGAAGTGGCATCTAGTAAAACCACCCCATTCAACCTCTACTGAGTAACAGGTCTACACCTAGCATTATGGACTGTCAGACTACCTCTGTTTCTTCTGCCATCCTAGTTGATATGGGTCTCCTGAGGCATTGTGCCAACTCCCTCATGTATACAGACAACCCTCTGCTATTAAATCACTCTGACACAGTGTGAGGGATCTGTGTACACCAAAAACCTGGAATCTCTTCTCTCTTGTGGTCCAAACAGCACCACTGAAGAGGTTGTCAGCTCACACACCACAACCCATACACAAAGCTTGAATGCAACACACAGACCATCATACACAGAGGTACTCTCCAAAATTTACCTAAACACCAGAGAGCTCCTAAACACAATCTCCCAGATTCAGCAAGCCCTGCACGGTGTGCAAGAGCAGTGCAGGAGCACCTGGAGGCAATATGGCCACCATGCAATCCAAGAATAAGCAGGGACATGCACGAGCGGTCCTGCACTATTCCTGCACGGACACAGCTCCTGTATGCAAATTACCCCATTTGCAGGTGAAAAACATACAAATGAGGATAATTTGCAATCCAAAAAGCTGTCAAAAAGCCGTGCAGGACTAGTGAAGTGTGCAGAAATGTACTTGGTTAGTAACCGAGTACATTTCTGTAAAATACAAAACAGAGACATGACAGCTCCAAATAAAGTGCATATATTATGTGGAAACCATGCCAATGGCCAAATATATGGCCATTGGCATGTAAAACAGTTGCAAAAATAAAAAAATATATATTTATTTTAGCCGATTTTGGGATCGGGCCGAAGATATAAAAAAGAACCTGAAATAAGCATTCTAACCAAAAGCACTATTTTTACCATTATATTCAATGGCAGGCAGAAGACAACACGGGCAGTGAATAGTGGTTGCTAAGGGGGAAGGCTCAGTGTGGGACCTGTAACTATGCATTAGCAGGCAATCCTACGCAAATGAGGGGAATGATACTGAATCCCAGATTTCCCCTCAATGCTAGCCACCACCCAACAGTGAAAGTGCAGGAATAGCATAGTTCAAGCTTAAGAGTTAGCTGACATCATGGGGGGATGTCAGGCATACTGTAAGCATACTGGAACCCTGTGGCTCAGGTCTGCCCTTAGTGTATTGGAGCCCTGTGGCTCGGGTCTGTCCTTAGCTTAGCAGAGCTAAGCAAGGGGGTGTGTCTGAGGCTGCCTAGCACTCTTTACATTGCCTAAGCGGGTATGTGTGCCTCACAATAGCAGCTCTGTGCACATTTGAGCACTGTGTTTGTGCGGCACGCTCCAAGGCTTAAACAAGAAGGCAATGGGAAGGGAAAATAGCAGTAGGAAGGTAATCAAGGAGAACTAGCATGAAATGTATCAGAATCAGCCAATTACACAGGCAGCAGCCCAACCCAGCCCAGAACACTGCTATAAACTATGCAAACACCTTTCCTTCTGGCTTTTCCCCACATATTCTACACCACCAGTGTATACAAGTGGGGAAATTTTAACAAACAAAAACATCAAAATGATAGGGGCTGCAGCAGCTATCATACATCAACATGTGGAAGAGGCTGGGGGTGGTGAGGATGAGAATGCTGTTGACCAACCCACAGTGAGGAGATGGAGAAGAGTGTACAGAACCAGGGTAACCTACCAGGGGCTACATGAGCTGGAGATAGTGGAGCACTATATGGTGGACAGGGACCTCCTACAGCAAATTGTTGAGCTGTGCTGGCCATGCCTGGCACACAGAACCAACAGAGGGAAACCCATTCCAGTGGATACCAAGGTCTGTGTATGCCTAAGAATACAAGTCACAGGTACCTCCCAAAGGCCAGCTGGGGAAATCATGGGGATCTCACAGGTATCAGCATCCAAGATATTCCACCAGTTCCTGGATGCCATGTCAGCACATGCCGGTGAGCACTTATATTTCCCCAACACCTGTGAGGTGTTGGCCAACAATATGCATCTCTTCCACCAAATAGCAGAATACCCTGAGATAGTGGGTGCTATAGACTGCACACATATACATCAAAGCATCACCCGGTCAACAGGGTAGGGTCTACATCAACCACAAGGGCTTCCCCTTCATCAACTGCCAGGCCAAGTGTGATGACCAGTGCATTATAATGAATGTGTGTGCTGGCTGCCCTGGAAGCTATCATGACTCCCACATCTGGTATCTGATGCAGCTGTACCAGAGATTTGCCAATGGGGGCATCCCTTACGGTCACCTAGTGGGGAATGCTGGTTAAGCACTGGAGCCGTGGCTGATGACACCCATCAGAACTGCACACACACCAGAACAAGAACTCCATAATGAGGCACACACACAGACCAGAATTATAACAGAACATGTGTTTGAGATGCTCAAGTCATAGTTCCAGTGCCTGGACACATCCAGTGGAGTCTTGTAGAACTCACCAGCTACATGTACTGAAATTGTCGTCGTATGTGCCATGCTACATAATATGATCCTGCAGAAACAGCTGCAGCAGGAACAGCATGGGGCAGGGCCACACAGCGCCCTACTATTGCCATGGCCTGTACAGACCCAGAATGACTCAGAGGAGGAACAACCTGAGCCTGCCCCAGTAGGCAGAAGGAGGAGTGCCCAGTATGCCCTGGCCTTGGCAAAGAGGTAACATATAGCACATACACTGACACAGTAGAGACCTAGGGAATGACACCTCTCTCTGACTCGCGCATACAGTAAAAGGGATGCCAAACATGACACTACCTGTGCTCAACCATGTATATGGAGTGTACTATGTGCATCCGACATAGGCAGCCCTCCAACACCATCCTCAATACTGGCACAGACACAAGGTAAGTCACTCTTCCTACCAGTTGTTGAATGGAGTAGTATGTGTTGTTACTTGTATCTATGGTATGGATGTGGGGTCTATGTTAAATGTTTGAACATCCAAAATGTTGAACATTACATGGTCGAGACCAAATGTTCGACATTTGGATGTTCGAACATAAAAAAAAAAAAAAAAAAAAACACAGAATAAAACACTTTAACAGCATAGGCAGGGGGCAAGCCCCCCTGCACCCCCCACACCCCCCCTACTTAAATATACCAACTCCAAAACCGCACTTCTGTGCAGAAAAGGGAAATTCTCCCTATCTGCACTGTACAGTGGCCGTTGAAAGTCTATCTTCCAGCACTCAAAATTTCGAATGTTTTGTCTCGACCATGTAACATTCAAAATTTTGAGCATTTGAAGATTTGAAAAGTACCCTGGATGTGAGCATGCAAGGGAATCAGGTGGCTGAATAAGATACCAGCAGATAGTAGACACCTATAGTGGCAGCATCACATCTGTAACAAATACTGGTCTCACCATAATAGCCAGTACTAAACTTGGTGACAAAACCCACTACAGGAAATGTGCTGGGCCACATGTGTGTCCATATCACACACACACATGCCAGCCACAGAGTTTCACATACCCAGCAACAGTCTCAGCCAGCAGGACAAGTGTAGACAATCACAAACAAAGGCTGTGCCAAGGCCACTGATTAATGGCTATGGGTAACCTCTCCCACAGGCCTACACAGACAGACTACAACAGGTCAGGCAGTAGGATGTTAGTTCTGAAGGGTAAGAAGCCAGAAACTGAAATGTAGGTCAATCAAACCTAAGACCTGTATAACACTGATATACCTCTAGTCAGCATGATAGGTTAGAATGCAGAATGAAGTGGAGTACCTGACATACCAGTACAGTCATAGCAAATGTGTACAAGTGTCAGGTGTGCCCCCCAATCCTATGTAGAAATGTAGTAACAGTCTGGTGTGCCCCCCCAATCCAATGTAGGCACGTAGTAACAGTCAGGTGTACCCCCCAGTCCTATGTAGAAATGTAGTAACAGTCAGGTGTGCCCCCCCAGTCCGATGTAGAAATTTAGTAACGGTCAGGTGTGCCCCCCAAATCCTATGCAGAAATGTAGTAACAGTCAGGTGTGCCCCTCATTCCTATGTAGACACATAGTAACACACAGGTGTGCCCCCCAATCCTATGTAGAAATGTAGTAACAGTCAGGTGTGCCCCCCCATTCCTATGTAGACACATAATAACACACAGATGTGCCCCCCCAATCCTATGTAGAAATGTAGTAACAGTCAGGTGTGCCCCCCAGTCCTATGTAGATGTGTAGTAACACACAGGTGTGCCCCCCAAGCCTATGTAGAAATGTAGTAACATGTATGCGTAGGTATAATAACAGTGGAGCACAGATTACCTGAGCTGGCCAAGGTAACAGGATAGATTGTAGCATGTGTACAATATGCAGGTCTATGTGTGTTAGGTTGGTGTGTGATGTATATTGTGTGAGAGTGGTCAGTATGTATGCATGGTAAGGTTTGTCCTGGTGGCCATTGCCCAGTACTGCTGATGACAGGGCCAAGTCCTCACAACTGTAGTGCCAAACGCAATGCTTCCCAGTATAACACATTCTTGCAGTAAGCCACTGTAAATGTTTGGAAGTAATATGTGTCACCATCTGAAAGATGGACATGACATGACTGTCGGGCCAGATATGCAAGCAGTACACAGGGGGAAGTACCCCAGACAGACAGTTTATACTATGTAACTGTCAAATGGACACACCCTTGGAATTGTACATACAGGTTTGCAACATATTATCTGTGCTTGTTTAAGGGAATACTGATGTGGCCTGGCCAAAAACTGGCAGACCACAAAGGTCATAGGAATGATGTATTGAGAAACAGCTGATGCCCCTGCACATGCCAGCATAAGTGGAATGCCCCATGCATATCTGTGAGTCAGATTCAAGTAGTGTCCATAGCACACATGGACCCAGCTCATCCAAGCACCACCCACAGGTACCTCTCTGGTCTTATCCCTGCTGTTGGGAATGAGTACAATATGACCCCCACCTGTGTATGGCAATAGCGATAGAATGCAGCATACAGAGCAGGAGTCCCATGCAGGTGTGTCCCTAGCTGTTAGCAGCACCCTGCCAGCATCCATACCACTGGATCAATACTGACAGAAAGTATTGGCATGAACACCTAGCACACCTACCCTGCCACCCCAGGGGAATATACTGTATGGCAGTCTGGGACTGTAGAACTGACAGAATGCAGCAGCCTGCTATAGCTGGCCTGCATCACTACCAAATGACTTACAGTCCTCTGCCAAAGGCCTGTGTCTCACCCATACTGCCAATGTATGTTATGTGATGGACTTCCAAATAACAACATAACACAGTCCACAGAACCCATATGCAAGGCCATGTGAACAAATCACAGTAATATGTCCACCATGTCCTACTGTATGAACTGTGGACCAACATCAATATACTGCTGTGATAAAGTGATATAGGGTAATGTATCAGAGAATGTTCGCATAATATATGGAAGAGGATAGAATAATAGAGGGGGGTGGGAGCATGGACAGCATGGAGTGTGTGAAGTCCAAAACACAGCCATGTGTACATACTATCCCTGACTGCAAACACAAGAATGGGTGGCTACAAACCTGCTCATAGACCACAATGTGTAGGAGTAATGTCTTAAATTATGACCCCTGCCTCTGGGTAACCTGTGTGAATCTGTACAGCTGTGAGGTATTGCTACAGCAAGATAAGGCCATACTGTCACGTCGATGGATGTGCAAGTATAGGATCCTCTGCTACCACTGTGCCAAGGTGCTGAACCAGTTACACAGACCCAGCAGCAAGTGTCTGTAGCTCCCTTCCAGAATGGCATGAGTGTGCAAGAATATGTAGGTGTTTGACCACAATACTGGACACAGCTGCATTCACCCTGTGTTCCCCAAGACTTCACTGCAAGCAAATATGCCTACCTGACAGTACTTGATGACATAAAGCATCACAGTGTATAATAGAACATGTCTGAATATCTCTGCTAACACCAGGACCATGTAGCAGAAGCAGCACAGACACAATTACCTACGGCAGCCCATTACCCTTTGCCCATTTTGACCCCATATTGTCAACTGATCTAAAGATATCCTGCAGAAACAGTTTGCTAGCTGTAGGTGTAGAACACAAATGTCTGCACTGGAGTACAATCTACCTGGAATGGATTCACCCATTCAGTACAGAAGGTCATACTCGGCATGCTCCAACACTTAAAGAAATGAAGGCAATGTCAGACAACAAAATGCTGAAAGGTCATACTGGGCATGCTCACACACTTAAAGAAATGAAGCCCATGTCTGGCAACAACAGTGGATCATACATATCTGACAGTTGCAGATGTTAGTGCATACAGTACTCAGTATGCACCAGTCATGATTTGCACACACATTCGATAGGAATACACACATATATATCCAAGGGTAACACACTATAATATGCCAAAAGTACACATACATAGATGTGTGGAAGAGAGTGACAGTGACAAAGAGCCTTCCATCATGAGGCCTATCCCACCCAGCACACAGCCAATTGGCTACAACCACATGATGTGTAAATGTCACTCACTGTAGACATTTGCCTCTGGAATCCCTCAGCATTATAGACTGTGGTGCTAGTGCCAACTGTGCAACATGACTGTACATGTCAGTAATCATCTAGCAGTTGTATACATATACCTGTGGAATATAAACCTGTGTGTGCCTGAGTGTGGTGTGTCTGGCTCTAGATGAATGAGTTATGGCCCATACACACACACTGCCCTCCCCATTGCCCTACTATGGCAAGCCTGCTGATGTCTTCACCTTGAAGTACACCTTTGGGGACATAGTAGCCCATTAATTTCTGTGGTATGTCCTATAAGTGTGTAATGCTGTAGTGTTATGCATTAGTTGGGTAGGAGTTCTAATCCCAGATGTGGCAACTGTGTGTGTGTGTGTGTGTGTGTGTGTGTGTGTGTGTGTGTGTGTGTGTGTGTGTGTGTGTGTGTGTGTCTGTGTGTGTGTGTGTGTGTTTGTGCAGGGATCAATGCTTTTTAGGCTAGTCACACGCACTACAATTTCAAATGCCCTACTTTGGCATGCCTGCCGATGTCATTCACTTTGAAATACACCTTTGGGGAAGGAATAGCCTAGTAATCTCTGTGGCACATCCTATAACTGCGTACTGCGATAAACTAATTAGGTAGGAGTTCTATTCCCAGACATAGCAAGTATGGATGTTTGTGTGTGTGTTAGTTTGTCTGTGTAGAGAGAAATTCTTTTAGGCCATTCACAGTCACTACAACCTCCAGTGCCCTTCTTTGACAAGCCTGCTGATGTCATTCACTTTGAAATATACCTTTGGGGAAGGGGTAGCCTAGTAATCTCTGTTTCTCGTCCTGTAACTGCGTAGTGCTGTAGTGTGATAAACTAGTTAAATAGGAGTTCTATTCCCAGACATGTCAAGTGTGAAACTCAGTGTGTGTGTTTGGTAGTGTGTGTGTGTAGGGAGCAATGTTTTTTTGACCATTCACAGTCACTACACACACCTATAAATGGAGAACATTGATAACTGTGCAGAAACAGAGACCTGATCCAAGCCTCCAGAGAGCACCCATGCAATACCAGGAACAGCTCTCACCACACCTGTTGGCCACCATACCAGGACCAAAAGAATAAAGGTGTAGAAGTGTCTATATTCACCAAGGATATTCACATCACCAGGCTACTTGCCCAACAGAATGTGTCTGAAATACCCCCGGTGCAACTAACAGCAGGTTAGACTGGATTCCACACTGTATAGCTTGCTACAGATCCCCCACCATGCCCCATGATGCCCACTACAGCTTTTGAAACATACTGTGAAATATCATGATACAAGCAAACACCCTAATACTGGGTGAGTTAACACTACCCTGCCATTAACTGGGAAAACTACCTGTGTACCAACATGTGTACCCAACGGTTCTTGGAAGTCATAATTCCCAATGCCCTGGATCATGTAACCCATAGTCCTACCAGGGGCTCAAACATCCTAGATCTGGTCATTACCAACATGGGACATCAATGCTCCACACCTATGGTCACCCCATTGGTGGTCAGGTATGCCCATGAGCTAATCACCCTTAACATCAACATCCCTCCCCCACACCCCAGAAAGGACACCTCTGTAACACCCAAAGCCAATGTCATGCTACACATGTCAGAAGTGACTAACATCATTACACCCATGCAGAAGGGAACTGAAAAGACAGCTGCTGAATCATACATGAAGGCACTGTACATGCACATCCACTCATGCATGAATCATGCCATCCAATAGTGAACCAAGATGCTCCCCATCCAAGAAAAGGATGCCAATGTGGTGGCCCCTGCCATAAACATACTGTACAACAAAAAGAGGAAACTCTTGCAGAAATGGGGGACTTTCTAGGTTGCAAAATACTCCCTTATCAGCTACAGTAAGAGGCAGAGTCGCCTCATAACATCCAGCAAAGCTAGTTATGAACATAATATAGCCAAGGATGCCAAAGACAACTGCAAGCCATTCCATAGCTATGTGAGGAATCTAAATGGCAATGCTCAGAACTGCTGTGAGCTATAACAGGATGGTACTAAATTTACTTCTCCCAGAGATATTGTCAATATCCTGGCAGATTGATTAAGTACCAATTGCACCCCCTTCACAACCCCCAAAGGGCCCATGTCAACACGAATAGATTGCCATATGCCAGTAATAATGGCCACATAGGTAAAAACTACACTCTACAGAGCTATGACAACAGCAGCCATGGGACCAGTCAACATCCCGGGATGTGTACTACTTGAGCTACAAACTGCATCTGCTCCTCACCTATGTCCCATGTCTAATCATAGCCACACCTCAGGATTCATGCCCACTGTGTGGCGCACAGCTACAGTTATTCAAGTCCACCAGGGGGAATCCACCTGGGATTCTGGGAACTACAGCCACAGTAGTATGATGTGCCTGCTCTGCAAAGCCATGGAATGTATTATCATGGAAATTAAAACAAAGGCATTGGCAACCTGCAAACACTGGACCCTAACAAGGTTTGGTTTGTGAAGGGCCAGTCATGTCACCTCAACCTGAATGACAACTGTGACTCTGTCTCCAGAGGCATGGACAAGGGTAAGGTGGTTCACACAGCCTATCTGGACCTCACCAACCCCTTTGACACCATCGCCCAGTCTGGAATCATAGATAAATGTATCAGGCTGACCATTAATCCCAATGTCACCTGATGGGTTGCCAACTGCTGTACTGACACAACCCACACTATAAATGTAGGTGACACCAACCCGAGCCCCAGACAAGTGACAGTTGGAGTACCTTAGGGTTCAGTCCTGGCACCGCCCTCATTCTGCATCTACTGCTCTGAAGTACAGTCCAACAGTAAGGGACACTGGCAAACATAGGTTGCAGATGACTGCACACTGGGAACTAATATTGAATCTCCATATGATTTGGATATTCTACAGAAGGCCCTTACATGAAAGACATGCTTGGTGCCTGAGCCATGGCCTCAAGATCAATGCCAAAAAATATATAGCCATCCCAATTGGGAAGGGACATGGACCTGTGAAGTACCACATAGGTGGCAGTACACTAAACACCTAAAGTGTGATAACAGACATAGGGACACAGGTGGACAGTGGTCTCACCTTTGATAACCTCATCGCCACAGCAGTCAGGAAACCCACCTATGTGGCACACCTCCCACTAAGGGCTTTACATCCAGGAAAAGGAGCCCATTGTTCCACTGTAGGTATCTCTCAATAAACACAGTACAGACTACAATGGCCTGTCACGTATGTACCTCACAAGACATCTGCAACAAGTAGAGAGGCTGCACTGCAGACATACCTCACAAAATGACCACAGGCCTAAACCAGATGACCTACGCTGACCGTCTGAAAATCAGCCAGCAATACTTTGTCATGTATTGTGTTCTCAGAGGCAATCTCTGTTTAACATAACATGCCATGTCAAACCCACAGCTGTTGGACATCCTACTCTTAGAGAACTCCAAACCCTCACAGCCACATGCTCCAGGGATCCAAATCCTGTCATCACAATGAACAATACATGCAAGAGGGATGTCTTCCCGACCCAGAGACTCCCCAGACTCTGGAATAGACTGTCCACACATGTCAAGCAGAGTGCCCCTTTGGCCTTCTTCAAAAAGAACCTGGACGATTGGATGGGAGATTGGACATTCACCACAGGGATTATGTAAGGTGCCCTGCTAGACAGGGGTGCAGGGAAGTATATAGTGTTGGAAGTCATAGCTTGAGAAGTGTCATGTCTAGGCATGTATAGGGCCTAAGGCTGATAGCCTAGTATCAACATATGACCCTATGAACCTATGAACTATACCTTCCATTGTCCAACTTTGGCAAGGTTGCTGATGTCATTCACTTTGAAATACACCTTTGGGGAAGGAGTAGCCCAGTAACCTCTATGGTGTGTTCTATAGCAGTGCAATGCTGTAGTGTGATATACTAGTTTGGTAGGGATTCTATTCCCAGACATGGAAAGTGTGGATGTTTGTGTGTTTGTGTTTGTTTGTCTGTGTATGGAGAAATGCTTTTGAGGCCATTCACAGTCAATACAACCTCCATTGTCCTACTTTGACAAGCCTGCTGATGTCATTTATTTTGAAATACACCTTTGAGGAAGGGGTAGCCAAGTACTCTCTGTGGTGCATCCTACAACTGTGTAATGCTGAACTGTGATAAACATGGCATGTGTGGATGTGTGTGTGTTTGAATGTGTGGTTGTCTATGTAAGGAGCAATGCTTTTGAGGCCATTCACAGTCAGTACAACCTCCAGTGCCCTTCTTTGGCAAGCCTGCTGATGTCATTCACCTTGAAATGCACATTTGGGAAAAGAGTAGCCCAGTAATCTGCACGGCATGTGCTATAACTGAGTAATGTTGTCGTTTGATGTACTAGTTAGGTAGGAGTTCCAATCCCAGACAAGGTAACTGTGAGATTTGGTGTGTGAGAGTGTGTGTGTGTGTGTGTTTGTATTTGTCATTTGTATCCTGTGTGGAAGTGGCTGTGAGTGTGCAATAATTGGACTCATTGAGGAGAGTGGTTTGCAAATTTCTTACATGGTGGGCCTATTACATGTCACAATGTCCACCTTACAAGGATAACAGATATCAAACATGTCAATCCACACCCCTACATATGATCTCAAGGCCTGGCAAACAAATTAGGCAACCCTTGCATTACCCAGAGAACACTCTCAACCTATGTCTCATACACAAACACACTTAGCTAGGCAACAGCCACTGTGTTGGTAGTACCCTGTATATTGCCCACAGATAGTAACCATGGTGTGATTGCAGCAGACTACGGAGGGCATGACACCCTGTCCCATTACTACAATAGGCACATAATTGCAGACAGGGCGTCTTCACTATGTTCCCCACTGGACACCTGCAACAACTGTAGTGCCATCAAGTGTGACCCACAAAGGACATACCATGACTTAAACACATGCCTTGTATGGGCAGATGCCACTGACACCAGGGAATACCTGTATCATGCTGCCAGTGTAGGTGCAGGGTCAACCTGGTGTTCATTGCCAGTTCCCACCACATGAGGCCAGGACTGGCACATCTGATGTTAACAATCTGTGTACACAGCATGGCCCAGACCCCAAGGGTACAGTTCCATGTGTCACAGAACATGCACATGGGATGTGTGCACCTCCCAGACACCATCCATGTCATGGACTATAGAACACATACATGGCAAGCATTGCACTGCACTGGCCATCCACAATAGTAACCCAGATGGCTGGATGGTGAATACAATATCCACCTGTGTGGACTAAACCAGACACTACACCCCTGAGCCACACTGCAGACCATTGTCATGTGGCCTGATGTCAAGGTATACCCTTCACCTAGCCTTGTAGAGCCTTCTGGCACAGTCAACCACTACACACCTGTGAAGCAATACACCCATACATGTCAGTACTGGCACCCTGTGTCTCTGTGTGTGGAATATAATGATTTTGGCCCCATTCACACTCACTACAACTCCCATTGGCCTACTGAGGCATGCCAGCTGATGTCAGACACCTTCACATACCCTCTGCCCATATATCATCCGGATAACCTCAGGAGCTCATGTTGGTGTTTGGAAAACAGCATCACAGATGGTATTGGGATTTACCTCTAACAACATACACTGTGGAGACAGGCCAACAAACAGGAGGGGGATGTGCCAGACATAACTACAAAATATAAGTGTTGCTCTTCTGCATTTGGAGTAATGTTGGTTTAGCAGGGTGTGTGTGGATATGGCTGGTCTACATGATTTAATACCTGTCATGACAGTGTTATGTGTTTGAGGAAACTCCCATCTATGGGGTTATCTGCAGACTGGGCAGTGTTTGGAGTCTTATATTTCTTGTGTAACTCACAGATCACCTATCTTAGAACTGCAGAAGCATAGTCTGAGGATTGCATTCAGTACATTGTGACAGCCATGAGAGTTACTGACTTCATATCCCTCATAGGACATATGTCACAACAAACTCTGTTATGACAGTAAATGTATGAGGGTATCACAGAAACATGCCAATGTTGGCCCAGTGTTTGTGGCTCCAGCCACAAGTCTGTCAATATTTGTACATATGTCATGCAGTAAGAGGTACATATGTTCTGTACACCATTATTTACTGAAATCATACCTGATAACAAGCCAGTCAGATATCAGACTGCTAAACATGTTATGTATAGTGGGGGTTATTTTTGAGGACATAACCTCGGCATTCTGCAGTTGTGTATACAGTACTGGGGTCTGTGTACTTATGGTGATTGTGGAAAGCATGTGTATTGTGAATACATACCTTGGCCTGTGCACAGACTGTGGTAGATGCCATTGTACTTGGTCCTGTTCTATCTGATGTTACATGCTGCTCCAGTATATGGTACCCTATCGGCTCACATGTCTGTAGGGCTAAACACACACATGTCCCATTCCACAGACAGGCATTGGACCACACTGTGTCATGACCAATGTTCATGTAGGGTTAGTGTGTGAGTGGCATATATGAGGATGGTGTTTATCAGGCAGTCCATATAGTGTCATATTAGGCTTGCGTACCATATGTGGCTGTGTTCACATTGGTTGTGGGTATGCACTTTCTCACAAGTGTCTGTTACTCTGTGCTGTGACATGCCTGTAGAGCCTGCTATATTTATAGGTTCATAGGGTGGTACTAGGCTATCGACCCTAGGGCATATACAAGCCTAACCATAACAATTTCCTGGCTATTTCTTCCCACACAATTTACTTCCCTGGACCCCTATCTAGCAGGGTGACTGACATGATCCTCAGGGTGAATTTCTTTTTCCTATTGAATCGTCAAGGTTCCTTTTGAAGAGGGCCAAAGAGGCTCTCTGTTTGACATGTATGGGCAGTCTATTCCAGAGTCTGTGGAGTCTCTGGGTCAGGAACCTATCCCTCCAGCATGTTTTGTTTATTGTGATGACAAGGTTCTGATCCCTGGAGCATGTGGCTTTAAGGGATTGGGATTTCTTTAAGTGTAGCATGAACAGCAGCTTTGGGTTTGACATGGCCTTGAATGTTAAGCAGAGATCGCCTCTGAATAGACGATATGTCACAGAGTGTAGCTGGAGTTTTTTAAGGTGGTCAGTGTAGGGCATCTGCTTTAGGCCTGTTATTCTTTTAGTGAGGTATTTCTGCGGCCTTTCCAGTTGTTGCAGATGTCTTGAGAGGTACATACCAAATGGGGCATTGTATTCTATAATGGGTCTAATGAGGGATGAGTACAGTGGGACAATGACCTCCTTGTTTCTGGATGAAAAGCCCTTAGTGATGAGGTCTGCAACATAGAAGGATTTCCTGACTGTTGTGGCAATGTGGTTATTGAAGTTTGAGACCACTGTCCACTGTCCCTAAGTCTCTTATCACACTTTCACTGTTTAGTGTACTGCCACCTATGTGGTAATTCATGGGAACATGTTTTTTCCCAAAGGGGATAACTATACATTTCTTGGCATTGAGCTTGAGCCCATGGCTCTGGCATCAAGCATCTTTTTCTGTAAGGCCCTTTTGCAGAGTATCCACATCATTTGGGGGTTCAATAATGGCTCCCAGTTTGCAGCCATCTGCAAACTTTTGTTAGCCAGAGTCCCTTAGTGTTGGCCAGTACTTCAAAGAAGTAGATGCCAAACAAGAGCAGTCCAAGGACTGAACCCTGAGGTACTCCACTTGTCACTTGTCTGGAGCTGGATTTGGAGTTGGCTACTTTTACAATGTGGGTTCTGTCAGTAAACCAGTTGGCAACTCATCGAGTGATGTAGGGATTAATGCCCAGCTTAGTAAGTTTATCTATGATTACAGAGAGAGGGATGGTGTCAAAGGCCTTGCCTAGATAGGCAGTGTGAACTGCCTTACCCTCGTCCACTGCTCTGGAAGAAGTCAATCAGGTTCAGGAGACAAGATCGGCCCTTCATGAACCCAAACTGGGTGGGGTCCAGTGTTTGAATGTTGCCACTGTATTTGTTTATATGTTCCATGATAATACATTCCATGGCCTTGCAGATCAGACTCGTCAGACTGATGGGGTGGTAGTTCCCAGGATCCAAGGTGGATTCCCCCCTTGTGGAGTGGGATAACTGTAGCTGTGTGCCACTCAGTGGGCATGAAGCCTGAGGTGAGGCTATGATTAAACATGACAATTAGATGAGATGCCAGTTTATTTTGTAGTTCATGTAATACACAGCCCGGGATGTCATCTTGTCCCATGGATGCTGTATTCTTAGCATCAGAGAGTGCATTATTTACCTGTGTGGCCATTATTACCAGAATTTGGCAATCTTCCGGTATAGTGATGGGTCATTTAGGAGTTGAGAGGGAGGTGAAGTTGGCACTGAATTGATCTGCCGAGTTATTGGCAATATCCTTGGGATCAGTATATTTAATGCCATTCTGTTGTAGCTCAGAGCAGATCTGAGCATTGCCATTTAGATTCTTGACATAGTTAAAGAATGCCTTGTGGTTGTCTTTGGAATATTTGGCAATTTTATTTTCATAACTAGCTTTGGAGGATTTTATGAGGGACCTCAGCTTCTTACTGAGGTTGTTAAGGGAGTTTTTTGCATCCTGGGATTTTCCTCTTTTCTGCAATAGTTTCTTCCTTTTGTTGTAAAGTTTGTTTATGGCAGTGGGCTACCAGATTGGCTTCCTTTTTTTGGAGGAGAGCATCTTGGTTCTATTTGGAATGGCACGATTCATGCATGAGTGGATGTGCTCATACAGTGTCTTAGTGTAGGATTCAGCACTCCAAATTTCAGTTCCCATCTCCATGGGTGTCATGAAGGTTGTCACTTCTGACCTGAGTAGCATGAGGTTGGCTTTGGAGAAGTTTTTTATGGTTTCCTTACTGGGGGTTGGGGTGGGATGTGGACGTTAAGGGTGATTAGCTTATGGTCAGACCTGAACAATGAGGGAGGTGACCATAAGTGTGGAGCTTCGATTTCCCATGTTGGTAATGACCAGGTCTAGGATATTGGAGCCCCTGGTGGGACTATGGATTAGTTGATCCAGGGCATTGGAATTTATGAATTCCAAGAACCATTGAGCAAAGGTGTTGGTGCATGAGTAGTTTTCCCAGTTAATGGCAGGGTAGTTGAAATCACCCAGTATTAAGGGGCTTGGTTGTATTTTAATATTTTCCAGTATGTTTAGAAAGGTGTAGTGAGAATCTTGAGGCATGGTGGGGGATCTGTAGCAAGCTACAATTTGGATTGCAGTCTTACATAGTGTTAGTTGCACCTGGAGAATTTCAGACGCATTGTGTTGGGCAACTAGCCTGGTGGTGCGAATATCCTTGGTGAATATGGACACTCCTCCACCTTTAGTGTTTTGGTCCTAGTTTGGTGGCCGAAAAGTGTGGTAAGTGTTGTAGCCTGGTATTGCAGGGGTTCTGTCTGGAGCCTTGAACCAGGTCTCAGTTACTGCACAGATATCGATGTTCTCCATTTTTAGGAGTGCTTCGAGACAGTGCATTTTGAGGTTTAGACTTCTAGCATTGAGTAGCATTACCTTCAGAATTTGCATGCTTGTACCTGTTGCAGTGGTGGTTTTGTCCTTTTAACTTTGTCTAAAAAAGGCACTATAGGGGTGGCAAGAGCCTTAGCCAGTAACCTGAATCCAGGAATTACAGGTGCAGACCATCTCTGGCAAGGCATCATGGTCTGTCGATCATGTCATCCCAGGCAGATACATACTGGATCCCCTTTGAATGACACCAGAAGCATAGCCAATTGTTGAAGTCAATCATTTTGTCCTAATATTGTGGTACCATTCTGGGCGAAGGCAGGATGCTACTCATGGTTAGGGTCATACCTGCCTGGGCCACATGATCCGAGAGCTTTTCGATGTCTATTTTCATGTAGTCTAGGTTTTCATGTAGGTACATGTGTATTCCCCCATACAAAATGTAGTCCAGTGTTGTGGCAGTCTGCCTGTAGTTTGCACAGGGCCTTGTTACATGCCTAGCAGCTTAGTGTAATTACACAGCGTGTTGTTATGTCCAGATATTTGCAAGACATACTGCTGCCATGCTACCATAACTGTTTTGTATTTCTAACAAAGCAGAGGGATTCTGTACAGATGTATGTAACTAACTACTGAGTAGTATGTGGCCATGTGACCTCTGCACCACCAGGTATTATGTGCCAGGACAGAGAGGCATGTGTGAATGCATCAACTGTGTGGGCATATGTAGTCCAGTATTTATGTGATATACCCATGTACGCAGCTGTTAACACCCACATTGTCAGGCTTGGTTCACATGTCTCGCATGAAGGGGATCTGTGTACACCTCTGGACTGACCACAGAGTGCAAGAATGTCCACATATATTGGTCATATCTCTGCTGTAGTCTACAGGATCATTACTGTGCTATCACTGGTACTGTACTATGATGTCCTTGGGATGTTTGTCCGTAACCAATGGTGTACATGTCAAAAACAGATGAGACCTCCCACACACAACATGTCTGTTAAGACAACCCCTGTTACAGTAGCAACAGTGCACATATATACCTGCATACATAACATGACATCACCTTGCACTAAGAGGTTGAGACTATTGGTGCTGAGGTAGGACTCCACTCCATATTCTGGAGGGTTCCTATCAGAAGACAGAAGACGCATTTTGTTGAATGCGTCTTCGTCAAACTTCAAATGTCGAAAACGCAAAATGATGAAGTGGCATATAAGTGAATTCTTTCCCTGGGAAAGAAGTTGTTTGGCCATTTCCATCACTTTGCCATTTTTTGTACTGTAGTGCGATCCAGGAGTTGGTATATTTAAGTAGGGGGGGGTGTGGGGGACAAAGCCCCCACTTTATGTAATGTTTGAATGTGTTTTTTTTTTTTTTTTTTGGGAACAGGGATTTTTTTCCCTAGGAAAAACATTGCTGTTCTGGCAGTTCGATGTGCTGTAAATTTGAACTTTTGAGTTTGATATAACAATGTTCGATCATTTGATTGTTCATTGTTATAATATAGACCCGTTCTGGACATATGGTAAACATATATGTATATATATATATATATATATATATATATATATATATATATATATATATAAATTTACAAATGCATATATTGATATATATATATATAATCGGTACTGATCCCTGAAGGAACTTACTTGCATACATACAAGACACTGACATGTCTGCCCAGCTGTGTTGTAAGTGGCACAGATAGGACACAACACCCGGTACACACCACATTTTTTTTTTTTTTATTTTAACATTTGTTGACCAGGAAAGTCCGACTAGGTTCCACAGATCCTGTTTTCAGCGGAGGCCTGGGGAGAAATGCTCCAGATGCATGTCTTTAGTCTGCCACTTTTTTTTTGCCACAATTTGACACATGCCACTAGTACCTCCACTACACTACCACACTCAACAGAACCTGCTTGGGTACAGGTCTCAATCACAGACACTAACCATGTGTTGTAATGCATGTTGCATACATGTCAACTGGATCACCCCAGTGGCCAGTTGCAGGAGGCACCCAGAGGATTTGCTAATGCATGTCACTCTCACCCTGATGGTCACCACAGTAGTGTCTGTTGATTGCCTGCTGGCACATGGCAGGTGGCATGATACCACTGTACACACATCCCCTACTCTTCCCATCTATCCATGGACAATAGCCAGGTACACACCTATGACCACCTGCAAAGAATGCACCCCAGTACTGACAAATGTGTACATGTCCATTACTGAGGATTTCAGTGTCTGTGTGTTAGTACACATGTAGTTGGGAATACCATGAGGGCCTTTACACCACTGCAACACCCATTGCCATAGTTAGATGTGGCTGTTGCTGTACCAGACATTGCATGTACCCTGTTACGCTCCTCTCTCTAACGACTACATGAACCTTGTAGTACCAGCACAACAGTATTGTACAAATGGGTTGATAGGCATGGGATATCCATTGAGTTCTGGCAAGTGTATGTATGTGTGCATGTGTGTATATCAGTAGGGTACAGCATTCTGAGGCCACATACTCCTATTACAGTATGCATTGCCACACAGTATTGCGGATGGTGATGTTGCTGCCCATAGGTGAGGCATGACACTGCATCATCATACTATGCCTGTGGCATGTGCATTAGATGCATATCCCTGTAGTACCACTGTTGGGATGGACAATAGGTTGTGTCACAGCCATGGGCAATGCATGATGGGTGTTATGTTAGAGTGTCATCATGGGTTCCAGCGTGTACAATATCCACAGTGGGGTGTGGGTGCTATGTACACTGCTATTACACAATGGTACCCCCGGTACATATCCCATGTACCTCTGTCCCATCAACCATACAGATAACTGATAACACAACCCAGCCCAGTTATGCATGTGCTGTGTGCAGCCTACCTGTAACACATTGGACACAATGACAAGTTAGTTAGCACCAATAGGCCCAGGTCTCTCGGATGTGTGTCTGCCTGTTATGTGTATGTTAATGTGTATATGATGGCATTTCACACTATGTATTGTCCATATACAACCATTACATCCCCCATTACCATAAGGTACATGTCTGGGGATGTTCTGCAGGTAACATGCAGGTAAATGCTGTGTGGTGTGTGCAATGACAGCCACACACATCAGTAGCACTACATACCTAGATAGGGGTCTAGTCCCAATGTTGCCAAGTAAGAGCGTGCATGTATGTAGATGGATCTACATCAAGTTGCTGATTATACATGTCCCAGTGGGTCACCTGTCCATGTGGCACAGGCAGTCACTGTTATACAAACCTGTGACATGTCTTCAACTGTAGAACACAACACACGCTGGATAAAAGTCTTTTTTATACAAATGCAAAGCTTTCAGGTAAAACCCTTTCTCAATACTATATATTATTATTTACTGTTAATGCAAATGTTAAAGACTTATAATTTTATATGGGCATATTATTAGTCTAAAATTACTAACTTTTTTTAATTTAGCTCAATAGGTATAAATGTTCTATCTACTGCACTCTGATTACCATAGATGTATGAGCAATGATTGAATTCTAAAAGAGTGTACATGTTTACTTCTGTTCAAATCTATTAATTTACATTATTCTAGGGAATTTAGTTGTACTCATGTCATCCTTTTTTCATATGCAATTAACATGAGTTAGTAAAATTTCTAGATTTTTTTTATGTATATTTAGCACCAAGACCAAGTTTCACATAAACATTTGCTAGTGTATATTCTTTTCTGTATTCAAGAACTATCATGGAAAACATTTCACCCATATCACTGTAAGTATATTTGACTCTTGGCATTATTAAATTGTTTCTAATTATTAATGTACCTTATTATTTTGATTTATTATAAAACAGCATTAATGTTTCATATAGGCCTTTAATGAATCAGTCTCCATGTTCTTTGGTTATATGTGTTGTTTTGCATAAATGAAACATCAATATTGTTTGATTGTAGGCATTTACGTAGACAATATATTTTCTGGTCATTATTTAGTCGATTAATATTAATTGACAATATCTTTAATGTCTTTAACATGGGGCTGTTTAAAACATTTTTTACCTTTGCATTCTTTGTGCAATGGTGCTTTAGCTACTTTTACCCTACAAAATTCAAATTGATTGATCTGGAGAACACATAAGACAAAATAAAGTTAACATATAAAACATTTACTACTACCACTAGAGTGGAATCCAACAACCCCTTACCTTAATTAGAAGCTAAGCTAAACTTTAAACTATTGCAATAACTCTAAAGTAATCTTTACAAAGCAACTTTAGGAAATCTAAAATCAAATACACCTTTATTATTTAATGAATAAACAGCCATATATTCTCAATACTAACATAAATCATAGTACTATATATGGTATTATATATACTCAACTATCTATTAATATATTTATGATTAAAAACCTTTGGCAGGAGTACTGAAAGCCAAAAAGCCTTTTTATTTAGTGCTTGTATCCAAATCATGGATTTATCTACTAAACTGCAAAAGTTTAAAAGGAGAGCGGACAGGAAGGCAAAGACAAAAAGCTAAAAAGGGGTAGGGAAAGGCAATGGGAGATGGGAACCAGAAGAGGAAAGATTGCAAGCTAGAAATGTATTACAGCTCTACGTGGAAGAAGTATATGAAAAGCTCTTCATAAATAGACACATTACAGTATAATTTTCTCTCAAAGTTGTCATTAATTATGTTTTACTAGATAATGTTGCTGGACATGTGTATGAGTTATGAAAAGCATTAATGTCACTTGTGATTTAATTTATATAAGGATCTAGGTTAAACCCAGGGAAAAGAGGGGTGTTATATGTTAAAGAAGAGGAAGGAGGACCAGGTTTAGTGAATCCTGTTGTTCATGCAGCATTATTGAATTTACATAAAGTTCTGATATAGTTGAAAGAAGGAAATAAATATTTGATAAGTTTAATAGGTAAAGAAAAGTATAAGGAAATATTGGACAAGGGTGAGTACAGAGAAACAAGGGAAGGGATATGATAACATTTTGTTATGGAAAATATGCAGAGTTAATATAGAAAATAATAGAAAAGAATAAAATATAATGACTAAGTGTTACTATGTGTATCCATGGAATCAATTTGAACATGATAAAATAAAAGCCATAAAGGCAAGATTAGGGTGATGTAAAAATATTTAGAATGTAGAGATTTTTTTTGTGGAGATTGTCAATAAAGAAGTTGTCAGTAAAAGCTTCTTCTTCTTGCTTTTTCCCGGTTAGGGGTCGCCACAGCGGATCACCTTGTCCGCACATTGAATGGCAGTGGAGTTTTACGGTGTCGAGTTGCCAGCCCGGCGCCCAACCTTCCACAGAAGGCACACACACACCTAGGGCCAATTTAGAGTGTCCAATCCACCTGCAGCATGTCTTTGGGATGTGGGAGGAAACCGGAGCACCTGGAGGAAACCCACGCGACCACAGGGAGGACATGCAGACTCCACACAGAAGGCACCCCAGCCAAGGATCGACCGGAGAACCTCTTGCTGTAAGGCGGCAATGCTAACCACTGCACCACCGTGGCCGCCCGTTGTCAGTAAAAGCTAATATGCCATATAAAAATAGAAGAATGAGTATGCAATCATTCTGATAATGTTGAAACTACAGAACATTTTTTTAAGATTTAAAAAGGGTGAAGAAATGATGGGGAAAGTTATGTGAAAATAAAGTTGTGGAAGGTACTAAAAACAGCAGGATATAAATATGGATATGTAGGAATATGGTTATTATGGTAATAAATGAGACAAAATGCTAATAAAATGCATAAAATATGTTTTATATAATGTGGACTATATGTAACAAAAGATTAAATAAGATAAAATTTAATTGAAAATGGATTTTGTCAGAAATATCAAAGGAAGTAAAATTTTGCTTATGGACAAAACAGTGGCGGTGCATATAAGGAATGTAAATAGAAAGAATGGAAATTATTCACAAACTTGAAGTAGATTGTAGCATATAAGCACAAATGCTGCAAATAATTGTAATTACACAATGACTGGCCAGTAATATTCAAAAAGGAGCATGCTGTTTGGTCAGCCCAACCAGCGTTCCCATTGTAAATCCAGGAATATACCAATGGAAAAAGGTCCATTAGTATATCCCATAAAATGTTTACTTTTCTTTCTTTTTTTAAATAAATTTACAAAACTAAAGACCTCAAATGAACGATGGAGATGCCTCAGAGAAAAAGAAGAGGGTAATCCGGTACGTTCTGTAAAACTAAAGAAATGCACCTGATTATCCTTTTATTTTCTCTGTCCCATCTCCCCCGAATGTTAAAGGTCTCCCGGTTTCTTTTTTCTTAATTAATAAATTAAAAAAAGCAGCAGGGATCTTCCTTTCTGCCTTGCTTCCTTTACACAGCGCTCATGTACTGCATAAGCTTGGGAATGTAAGTCCCATACACATGTAGTAGATCAGGAAAGCCCCAGATTACTGGGGAGAATGCAGAACGGCACCACAGAGGTCTTATACAAAGACATTATTCAAGGAAAGTAAGTATTTGTTTTATTAAATAATGTCATTGTATAATAGCAATAACCAACTCTGAGGTGTAGTATATTGAAGATTTACCCACAGTTGGCTTTATTTAATCACTCATGCTTTACCCTTATGATTAAACAACACCAACTGTGGGTAAATCTTCAATATACCACCCTGACATAATTGGTTATTGCTATAATAATGTATAATATGTAAATATTTTAACTATGATATGGTTTTAGTATTGAGAAAGGGTTTTACCTGAAAGCTTTGCATTTGTATAAAAAAGACTTTTATCCAGCGTGTGTTGTGTTCTTTGGATTTTATCAGCTATCCACGTATTTTACTATGTCTTCAACTGTACCCAGGATATGTCACAGCTATGGTGTCTCCACAGTGCCTCACCCCTTGTGGAATGTGACTGCAGACCATCCTCCTGCTGACACATGTACACCTACAACACAAATGGATAACATTATGGAGACCACAATCATTCAGTGTTACTAACAGCTATAATGCATCATGGCTGGACAGCTACACTACCTGAAGTATGCATTAAACATTATTGCTGCCAACATGTTACACAGCAGTACATTGGAACACTGTAGTACAGTCACCGTGTGCATCAGAACCATATTAGCCTGCCCCTGCATCGATGTTATGGATGACAAGGATGTGACACAGATATCATCATATGCATAGGATGTGTTGTTGATTTGCCAGAAACTGAGGGTGGGCCATATGTTTGACATCATGTGTGTGGGTGAGGGGTGTAATTAGCTGAAATGGGCGTGGTAATGTGGTGTGTGTAGGTATAAAGTTGACCTAGGTGTGTTTGTATAGTGTGTGGGTATGCATACACACAGTTCTGCCATGTGGCTGCCCTATACAGGTGTTTCTTGGACAGCTGCAGAACATACCTGGCAGGGTGTGCAGTTCACCACCTCCGGCCATGGACATGCAGACTGTGCCTGTAGGGGTTCCATGAGCACGTCCATGTACAGGCCTCGATGTGCTACTCTCCCCTGATGATGACATATGTCCACTGGAAGCAGGTCCCTCCTGGGACTGGCCAGGGTCATGTGCACATAGCCTGCTGTTGTGTGGTGTGGACAGCACCCCCTGCAGTGCTGGGGCTGGTACTGCCACTACAGGAGCGTATTGGTGTCCTAGCATGTCCACGTCAACCACTAGCTGTTGGTGTTGCTGGCCTACATCCACGCGACTGTCACCCCACTCCCACTACATGTTCAAGCACGAACAATCCATGGTCGATGAGGCCCACCATCTCTCCCAACCATCTATCCATGACCTCGATATAATCACGGACGGCACCTGCAAGTTCATGGAAGTTGTCGCATACAGATGAGAGAGCAGCCCTCTGAAGCCTCAGGCCCTGTCTGGTGTACAGTTCCATATGCGCCTGGTGGTACCAGTTGTGGCATTTCTGCCAGGGGCATGATGACCAGCGGCCCTCCCACAAGCACCCCGGTACATCTGCCTATGTGGTGCCCTTTCAGACATCTGGCTATGCCTGCTGTGACCAGACACAGTAGGCATAGATACCACACTCTCCTGTGCACTGCCATCAACTGCCAACTGTCTCTCTGCTATGGCCACTGGTGATGGGGTATGTATAGGCACTGTAAATGGGGTTAAGGTGGCTAACAGGGGATGTCAAATGATGGCACAGTTTCGGCCTCTGACAACCCCACCTGTGCCTCAACAGTCCTATCATCATCTTTGGTGTTTGTATGGACACCAACATCAGATTGCATGTAGGAGGGACACTGACCCACCTTGCCACCTGTGGGGGAAAACAAGAAACGCACTTTAAGACATGTACGGCATTGCATAATAGTACACACACACACACACACACACACACACACACACACACACACACACACACACACACACACCCTGAAATTCCACCATAATACCTACCTGTCCCTGAGTTTACAGACAGTCCCACTTTTTTTACGTAAGTTCCCCATCCTGCATCAGACTTGGTAACATACACTCATCAATGCCACTCATTAATGTATCATTCCTCTAAATGCCTAGGCAAGTGATCACAACACAAGACCTGTTACTCCGTTACTTCCTTGATTTGAGTGGAGTAGGTTTTACAAGGCCTCACTACTCTCATCCAGTGTTCACACTGGGTATGTCTGGACATCGTGAGCATGGCCCCCACGTGTTAGGGACTACAACATTCACTCCATAATATCATGCACTGGAGTGTCATATGTAACTATTGCTCAGTAAATGCCAGATCAATCAACTTGTCATGTGGACAACAGTAATATATGAATACACTCCCTGGTGTTGTCTAGTAATTCCCCAATGCATCTGTAGTGCTGCATATGTGGATAGTCATTCACCTTTCTGCTGATTGCAATTTTAAGGGTTTACCCTTAGTCTAGTTTCCCTCCCAATGCATGTTCCATGCTACAGACCTTATTATACTATCAGCTGTCCTGTGATTACATATCAGACACGCATTCCTAGTGTCTCATGTGTCAGTCCATGTCCATGTACTGCATGATTCCAAAGGGATGTACTGCCATATGAACAACCTCACAACCACACATGTGCATACATGGATACCCACACACACACACACACACACACACACACACACACACACACACACACACACACACACACACACACACACACACACCCTACATGCATTAACCCCCTCTACGCCACCAGATTGCACTTACAGACAAAATACCCACACACACATACACACACACGCACACACTCACACACACGCACACGCACACACACACACACACACACACACACACACACACACACACACACACACACACACAAACACACACACCTACAGGTGAGGTTGCACAAAGATAGTACACACAGTCCTCCCATTAGCCATCTGTCAACATGCATAACATATGGTACTCAGCAGCATGCAGTGAAGCTATAGTCAATCCATACTAGCAACAGTATACATGTGTGTGATGCATGGGCTGTGTTAGTAGGTGCTGCCCCTTCCCCTGGAAAACACTGCACCCATGTGCACAGTATTGCTGTGCACCTGTTCTGCACCCTGCCATGTACTGTGCACCATACTTCACAGGTGTACAAACCATTGCTGAATGTGTATTACAGTGTCACTTATGTCTGCTCTAATGCTCACAGTCCCTATGTGTTTGTCTGACACATACCTGGGATGATATGTGGACAGATGTAATTTGTGAATGTCTGATGTCTGGTTTACAGATCTAAACATCAGAGGTGCATGCATGACCAATACGATACTATTACACTGACAACCATCAAACCTTACCATGGCTATGGGGAGTGTACACATCCTTATTGCTGTGACGCACTCTTCCTTGATATGCCATGGGACCACATCACCGCATATATTAACATTACATGAGCCTGATATGTGACATATGCCCTGTGCATTCACATGCAGTGTCTAACAAATGTGTTAGTTGTGCAGATACTGACCATGATGCATACAATTCGTGGGTGCATATGTGTGCACGTCCTTATCATGACGGTTTGATGCACCTATTGTTATGTGTACTACAGCAGTCACTATTCCTGGCAGGGGTATACTAGCATGGGCCATCTGAATTTGCCAGTATATGGTCAGTCTGCCCTACACATGTCCCCCAACTCTAAATGGTTGCAAGGCCAACTCATGTGCACATCCCTTGGAGTTCACACACTGCCATCACTATTGCTGTGGAGCCAGGGTTACATCTGCCACAGTTCCTGAACCTGACTGTGTGCAGATGCAGCCATTCGTAGCATCCTTAGGATCCCTGCTGCAGTGCACTGGTGTGTCATGATGATGCACCCTCCCCACCTTCAGACTTTTTGCAGATGCTTGACAACTACGGCCTACACATGTGTGTCAATTTGCAGTGTCCCAAACACTGAACTCCATGTGTAACAGCCTAATCCCAGCTAATGACTGGAAAACATACAAGATGTATACTGGCACCAGCACAATACAGATGGGGATGTGAGGATGGTGGGTCTGAGGTGTTGTGAGGCATTGGTTGTGCAGCACCTGTATCTTACATGATACTGTCTGTAGGTTTCCAACATGGTCATGGTACACAAGTACACATTACAATGCATGACTGTTGGAGACCTCTTCTGTTATGCATACACTATGTGTAGAGAGGTCTGGCTAATGTTTCCTGTGGTACAACTGTCACATCTGATAACCCTAATCCATAGGCCACACGCTTGCAGAGTCCAGGCAATTGCTAACATGGGTACCGCACAGCCAGTACTTGAACATTCCTGCTATCCCCTTAGTGTTGTGGCATGTTAGTGGGCAGCCCACATGACCAGTTTGCTACATGTGACATCATTTGCCTTGGGTGGCCATCTGTTTATTTCCTACATCATTCCTGTCCCATACATCCTTGCCACATACATGACTGTCTGCACTGTTTGCCTTGGCATATGCGATGGTGAGGTATGGCTATATGTGAAGTTCATAGGTGCTACCTGTTGAGTATGGGGCCCATGCCATGTCATGTAAGATATGTGCAAGCCACACCTACCTCTGTTGCAGGTAAGTGTGCATATTTGATGGCCAAATGACTTGGACAGCAGACCAGTACATGTTGTGACAGTGGGGACGTGTACTTGCTGAAAGGTGTATTTCCATGACAAATGCAAGCAGGCAGTACCTCAACAGCTGCCTCCACTATATTTTCTCTGGAGTATGTGCACACATATGCTTCCAGTGTTTGTGTAGGTATGTATTCCCCATATTTGCTGCCTTATCCTGCGATTCCGTATTACACACTCAGTGCTCATGTTGGGACCACATTGCAGGTGTTAAAGGTTATGGGCCACATTATTATGATATGCTGTAGTGTAGATCTGTAACAGTTGCCATTGTAATACTGGTATATACACTGTTGTAGCACTGTATAAGGGTGATGTTTCACACATGTCCCTACTGTAGGCCATGTGTCTCACCATTATGTTCATCCCTGTGGACACATTTTGCAATGACAAGATGTCAGTTATCTTGCAGGTGTCTGACATACCCTTCAGATACCCCATCATGGTCACCACTGTGATGCAGTGCAGTTAACAGCAACAATACGTGAACATGTATGGTATGCATTATGGGTAGGTGTGTTAGATGTGTGCATGGAATATACCATAGCCATTATATGACCGGTGTATTGGAAGCATGAACATAAACCATATTTACCAGATACAAGCATGCTTCTTTGCTAGTATACTAGAGGGACCTTCATAAGTATGTGAGAGCTGTGATGTCAGTGGCCACAGCTGTGGCATTGCTACAGGGTGGGTGCAGCATTACAGTACAAGACCACAACCTAACAGCTTATGCACATCTGTTTATTACTACTACGCAGTAGCAGACTATACATATGACATCTCACATATGCATGATCTACCTGTACAGATGCAGATGCATACACAACAGTGGTCTACTGATGTGCCCTGTGGCCTTACTTGCATGCTTCTCAGCCAGTGTGTGGGTAACACCCACCTCCACTATGGTCTCCATCAGTTGCTGCATGTGTGGCTTGGCAAGTGCCACGAGGCTGGTGAGGAGCTCCTCAACATGTGTCGGGGGGATGGATGGCATGACCCCCCCCATTGCGTGGTGATCCTCCTGGACTGCAGCAGCACACCAGGCATTGTGATGCAGGTCGCTACAATGATGCTGGACCTGCTCATAACTGCGGTTATGCAGTCTGCCATCATTGACCCCATGGACTAGATCGTTCCACAAGGTGGTCTGCTCCTGCTGCTCATGGGATGTCCTGCCGAAGAGCACCTTGTAGTGCTGTATCAGGTGGCTAAGAATGACCTCATTTTCTTCCACTGAATACACCGGTAACTGGCCATGGGACATCTTGCCTGAAAGACATAAAGATGGAAAAAAGGTCTGAGCAACTCATAAAGGAAGATTACCATAGTTCTTAATACACACCTCTGTCTCCACCCTACCATATCTGCGACAATTGCTAATCTTGTAGAGTTTTAATTGCATTTACTGTTTGGGACTACACACTCAAGTGTGTTAGCCTTTTCTGTGTTTATTTACTGTATTATTGCATTGTTTAGCCTGTTTTAACCAAAAAAATACTATCTTCTTTGCTCATTTCTCACCTTTCCTAGCTAGCATAGTCAAGATCTCAGGCTTTCCTGGTTTCAGGACTTTAATTTCTGTGTTCAGAGCTATCCAGACTTTGCTGTGGTAGAGGAAAGGCCTACTGCTTACCAGTGGGAGTGGTGATCATTGTACTTCCTATCTAATGCTAGAGGAGTGGTTTCCAGTTCTGAAAATGTAATTTTATTAGCCATTGTGGGCTGATTTCTATCCCTTTTAACTTTCTGGCTTAAAAATGCATGTGTTTGCACATTTTTCTCACTGTACAGCACTGCGGGGTTATGGTTAAACTATTCCAGGTGCCAGAAAGTCTGCTCTTCAAATTGTCCCTTAGAACTACTGATTTTTCAGTAGTACCATGAAAATCTGAACCCCTGTAACTAGCACTTGCTCTAGAACCTGCTGGAAAGCACTAGGAAGCCTTAAACTGATACAAGCACTCAACTCTCCTTGTTAATAAGGAGAAATTAATAGTAGGCAATAAACAGCCTATAACTGCAACGTACCTTGCAAAGGTAAGGGAAAACAGCTCTTGTACTTTAGAAAACAACGCCTAAACAGGCATGTCCAAGGGTCAGCTTCTGGTGATTTTTCCTGTCCATCTGATAAATCTGGGCATACTGGGGCTATGCAACATCTGCCTCATGTACACGGACAACCCTCTCCTCCTACCACCTAACACTACAACCAGCGAAAGATGCACTTACATAGCCAAACTGGAAGCAAAGCTCTCTCCATCCAAGATTGTGCTAGACAGTCAAGGGGAGAAGGTTAACACCTGCACTACACCTCAAGCAACACATAGCCCTTCAAAACTCACACCATCACCACCCACACATAGCAACATTAAACCTACATATGTTGAGGTCCTTAACATTAACCTGCCCAAGCAACAAGGATCTCCGAAGATGAAATGCAAACAGACACCAGTCACAACCAAAGTGACACATAGCTCACAACACCAGTGTGCCACCCAACAACAGCCCCTAAGGCAAGACAACGTACCCAACACTTTAGTCATAGGTGACTGTATAGTCAGGCACATTGATGTCCCACTCACCAGGCTGAAAAAGGAGAAAATTATAGTCAGCTGCCTGTCGGGTGCCAGGATACTCCACATAACGCATGCACTGAAGTCACTCCACAACAAGTACAAATACAACTCCATCATTGTCCGTGTTGGAGTGAATGACTTGAGACATATCTCCCTGGACTACATGAAAATGAACTGGCACCTCACAAGTGTCATGTTTAATCATAGCCTCACCTCAGGCTTTGTGTCCACTGAGTGTTGCATAGCTACAGTTATCCTACTCCACAAGGGGGAATCCACCTTGTATTCTGGGAACTACCATCCCATCAGTCTGATGAGCCTGATCTGCAAGAGCATGGAATGTATTATCATGGAAATTATAAACAAAGAATTGGTAACCTTAAAACACTGGACCCCACCCAGTCTGGGTTCATGAAGGGCTGATCTTGTCTCCTGAACCTGATTGACTTATTTGAATCAGTCTCCAGGGTTATGGATGAGGGTAAGGCAGTCCACACAGCCTATCTGGACCTCGCCAAGGCCTTTGACATCATCCCCCACTCTGGAATCATAGATAAACTTACTAAGCTGGGCATAAATCCCTACATCACTCGATGAGTTGCCAAATGGCTTACTGACAGAACGCAGACTGTAAAAGTAGCTGACTCCAAATCCAGTTCCAGACAAGTGACAAGTAGTGTACCTCAGGGTTCAGTCCTGGGACTGCTCTTGTTCGGCATCTACTTCTCTGAAATACAGGCCAACACTAAGGGACTCTGGCTAACAAGGTTCGCAGATGACTGCAAACTGGGAGTCATTACTGAATCCCTAAATGATGTGGATATTCTACAAAAGGGACTTACAGAAATAGATGTTTGGTGCCAGAGCCATGGGCTCAAGCTTAATGCCAAGAAATGTATAGTTATCCCCTTTGGGAAAAAACATGTACTCACGAATTACCACATAGGTGGCAGTATACTAAACACTGAAAGTGTGATGAGGGACTTAGGGAAACAGGTGGACAGTAATCTCACCTTCGATAACCATATTGCCACAACAGTCAGTAAATCCTTCTGTGTGACACACCTCATCACTAAGGGCTTTTCATCCAGAAAAAAGGAGGTCATTGTCCCACTGTACTCATCTTTTATTAGACCCATTATAGAGTACAATGCCCCATTTGGTATGTACCTCACAAGGCATCTGCAACAACTGGAAAGGCCACAGAAATACCTCACTAAAAGAATCACAGGCCTAAATCAGATGCCCTATGCTGACCATCTAAAAAATTTCCAGCTATAGTCTCTGACATATCGTCTACTCCGAGGCAATCTCTGCTTAACATACAAGGCCATGTCAAACTCTGAGCTGCTAGATATGCTCCACTTAAAGAAATCCCAATCCCTCAGAGCCACACACTCCAGGGATCTAAACCTTGTCATCACAATGAACAAAACATGCTGGAGGGATAGGTTCCTGAACCAGAGACTACCCAGACTCTGGAATAGACTGCCCATACATGTCAAGCAGAGTGCCTCCTTGGCCCTGTTCAAAAGGAACTTTGATGATTGGATGGGAGATAGGAAATTAACCCGGGGATCACGTCAGTCACCCTGCTAGACAGGGAAGTAAATATTGTGGGAAGAAATATCCAGGGAATTGTTATGGCTAGGCTTTTATAGGCCCTAAGGCCAATAGCCTAGTACCAACTTATGAACCTGTGAACCTATGAACAAACTGTTCACACAACTCAATAAGTATGGCTGCAGCTTACCTACCATTGAGACATATTTCGTATTGTACCACACTTTGTGCTGTGTGTTTGTATCCATGTTCCCTGTGGGGACACTATCATTGCTGGCCTGTTACAGACTATTTCACCTGCATGCCATTGTCAGGGCCACTATGGTTCCATATATGCATGTGGTCTGCTTGCTATGTGATTGCTGCACATCTATCGTTATGTGTTATTGGGGATATCTATGCATGCTGTTGGACATGTTCTGGGATTGTGTGGACTATTACTACCCACATATGTTCTATAACAGTGACACAATAGCATGTTTATGGAATAGTTGCCAGCAGAACCACCTCTTCCACCTTGTCTGGCCATGTTACCAGGCCACATCACATGTGGAACCCACACTGGGGCCTCCTCATCTATTGCTTCAGCACTACCTTCAGGTGGAACCACCTCAGGGGATGGTGGTCTCCTCCCTCCGGGGGCACACACATACATGACCCTGTCACCCAAGGTCAGGTCCAGGGTCTGTTGCATAGAGGGCTCCATAGAGACTTGTGGGATGTGCTACAGCACCTTGAAGCCCTCAGTACACAATCACATGGTCCACATACTCCTCCTGCTCAGCTTTCAAGCCAGGCACCTTCAGAGCCGTGAAGCTGCTGTTGTGACTAGCAATGGGTGGGGGCCTTCTTCCCATTGTTTCCATATGAGGGCTCATGGGGCTTCCACATCGCAGACCACACCAACTATCCAGGGTGTTTACCCACCACATGTGTCATATACCACCCCTGTAGACTGTCCTCTATATGTACCAACCCAAACCACCTCCACAAATATACCTGCTATCCTTCCCCACATTCCCATTCCCAACTTCACAGACAAGGGCAAAGTGGTCCCAACAAGGGGTTCACAAGTGACATAACTGTTCATGTTGCACACACTTACAGCAGTATATATCTGTGTGTATTGCTATGTGTGATGTTCCCTCACATAGCATGCAGCACTGTGATGGAAATATAGGGGACATGTATTTATATGCATATGTGTGTGTTTGTATATATGTAGATATACACACACACACACACACACATATATATATACATATATGTGTGTGTGTGTGTGTGTGTGTGTGTGTAGATATATTTTATGTTGTCTATATGTGTTTATATATATATATATATATATATATATATATATATATATATATATATATATATATATGTATACATATATGTGTCTGTATATCTGTAGACATACATGTGTATATGTGTATATATATATATATATATATATATATATATATATATATATATATATATATACACATATAGACATACCTATATATATGGGGTACATTCAGACATCAGGTCCACAATCTCTAACTCTCCTTCCTGCACAACTGCACTGTTCTGCCTTGCTACAACACAGACAGGTGCCACATATGGACACAGCCTAACATTAGGGGGGTATATATAGGGCCAGATTGCAGGTAAGCCTATTACACACCTTTGGCATTTCAGCATGCCACATTAAATGTTAAACTGAGTGTCCTGCAAGTGGTGGACTCTTGAACAGACATGTCCATCATTATGGCATTACTTCCACCACCAGCTATTGGCCACAGTAATATACATCCTTTCCATTACACAACACACACTATGATGGCTTACACCTTGTTAGTCACTGCTGCTCTGCACAGTTGATGGGTATGGCCTACTACTCCCAGGGATAGACTCTATTGTCCATAGCAGTTGTTCAGCTGAACATCATTGCAACAACAACACCTGATGGCACATATAAATCATTCCACATCATCTATCCCATTATTATGGACCAATTACTACAGTCAATTACATGCATATGTAATTCACATACCTGTTGTGGGAATGAGGTCTGTTCTGCTCTCTCTGTCTCTCTCTCTCTCTCTCTCTCAATCCAGATTGAGCTGCTTGGAATACATTGCAGCATGGCTTTTGTAGGTGATGCATGTGATCAGATGATGGCCTCTGCACCAATGTGTCCTCCACTTGCTACCTGCATGCAGCATGCTGTGTAATACTTCCAATTACCACTGTTATGGCAAGCCACTACTATAAATCCCTACAACATGTGGGCGTGGTCCCTTTACCTTTCATGTATGGTGGACATCCTTCCTGTGGGTGGGCAGCAGTGTTGCAGACAGCAGGTATCAATACCTCTTACAAGAGAACTTGCAGACTTAGGCCAGCTACATATTTGTACGGGGTTCCAGAACTACAGACAGAGTATGAGTAGTGTTGTTGTATGCATTATATAGCACCAGTGTTACAGAGTTTGTGTGTACATACTAGTTTAACATGGAATGCAGTCTGTCTGCATAGGTCTCAACTGTGGGCCTATCCACTTGATGGCCAGAGGTGTGCCTGTTATGTTTTGTCTGTACACCACACAGGTCTTGTTTCAGATAAATCACTGGCAGTGTGTGTGTTGAGTGCTATCAGTACATGGCTACATCCATTTGTGTTTCTGACTTCATATTCCTGACTAAGGGTATGTTGCAGACTATCCTGTAACATCAGCAACTTGCTTAGTGTATGACAACACTATTTCACATATGGGCCTGTGTTCCGGCCTCTGTCCTCCACCTGCATACCAGGCTTTGTCCATATGACATGCAGACAGGGGTTGTTCTATAGTGGCCTGTGATTATGTCATGCTGCCATTTCTGCCATCATTCCACTGCTGTTGTGGCCCCCACACATATTGTGGGGTTGGGTCCATATATGTGTGGGCTTCTTCTGCACAATACATGTGTGCCCTTCTGCAGTCCAGCGGTCAGTGTATGTAACAGTGGTATATGCCCCTGTAAGCCAGTCTCTGTCCATAAATAACCTAGGCTGTTACAACATGTTAGGGATATCAGGAGTAAGCTGCCTTAAGGTATATGGATGTACATTACCATGCATTTCACCTTGGGAAAATGCTGGCCTACTGCTTCCTGCCATACAGACTGTTCTGTTTGTCAGTATGATTATGATGGTTTCAGTTATGCCTTGTTATGTAACAAATACATCCTATTGTATCACCTGATGTCTTTTCCACCTAGGGATTGTGTACAGAGTGTAGTTAGAGGCTGCTGGACTATACATCTCCATTACTTACTGTTGACTGATTGTTATCCCATGGCCCAGTCTGTCTTTACTGTTGTACTACTTGAAGGCCTTGACCTGGACAGCAGCATATGTTATGCTTTCGGATTACTGTATTAAATGATCTGTTTGAGAGTTGCATTAATCTGTTTGTATGGACTTCTAAGTCTAAACAGCTATATGACATGGCATATACAACTGTAAGAGTGCACAAATAAAGCTTTCTCATGTATGCAAACCTGTGTGTGGTGTTATATCCTTTGACCTCTCTGTAGATATATGTTTCAGGCAACAATTGTCATTTTTATGGGTGACTCATACACCGTCCATTTGATAAGGTGGCAAGTGTAGGAATACTGACTGTTACTTATGGTGTGCACCCTCTAAATATGTATTTTCCTATAAATATCTGTGTGTGTGTATGTGTAGTTACATATATATCTATATATATATGTGTGTGTGTGTCTGTGTGTGTGTGTGTGTGTATACATATATATATATATATATATATGTATATATATATATATATATATATATATGTATATATATATATATATGTGTGTGTGTGTGTGTGTGTGTGTGTGTATGTATCTTAGGAATGTTTATTGCTTCCACATTGTATGTGTAGTTTCATCTATCTATCTATCTATCTATCTATATATATATATATATATATATATATATATATATATATATATATATATATATGTATCTGCATATATATATATATGTGTGTATATATGTATCTTAGGAATGTTTATTGCTTCCACATTGTACATACCCTATGGTAGCCAGACTGTACTGCATGATATGTTATTGATACCAGCCTAACATCATACAGCTGTGATGGAGTACTTTTAAAGTCTTGTGCCCATGTTGTGTCGGGTCCTGGATATGAGACTTTGTCTGTGGGGGGGGGGGGGTAATATCAATGCATACAAAACGTGTTTAGCTTTGGCCCCCTCACCCCCATTACTGGTGCCTGTGGTCATATATGCATTTGTTATGTTCTCTTTTGTATCTAGAGTCTGTATATACATATATATATATATATATATATATATATATATATATATATATATTTATATATATATACATATGATCAACTGATATTTATATATATATATATATATATATATATATATATATAGTTAGGGTGTGGGTGTGGGGCACAGCCCCCCACATTGGGGGGTGTGGGGGGTGAAGCCCCCCACCTAAAATGCTTGTCGATCAAATGAACTGTCGACCAAATAAACAGTCGATCATATGAACTGTCGACCAAGTCATATAGACCCATATATATATATATATATATATATATATATATATATATATATATATATATATCTGGCATGGCTTAGTGGTAAATCATTTTGGCTATGGTGTGCAGGGTCCTGGGCATGAGCCTTGCAGAGGCTGTTTGTTTTATTGCTGGGCAGAACAAGGGCTGTTGGATACAAGAGTGATTAAGGCACTTTTAAGCAGTTGTAAGCATGTTTGCATGGTTTTGAGTGGAGGTAAGCACTGCTAAATTCTGGTTAAAGTTTCTTATACTAATTTAGCTTCTAAATTGCTTAACCTGTGTAGGCATTGCTTGCCCCAGCCAAACAAGCTTAAAACCACTTACTGCTGCTTAAAAGTGTTTACTCCCGCTTACCCATGTGCTAATTTCTTTAAAAGAAATGAAAAAGGGTTGAGAGGAAAGTGGTGAAAAAGGGACACAAATAGGGAAAGACTGTAGTGAAAGTAGCCAGGGATGTGCAGGAATGGTGTGGGGAAGATCCATAGCTGCCCATTTCTTCTACAGCAACAGCTGTGCATATACACTGAATTTGGAGCTAGATCTGGACACTTATACCCCTGAGAAAGGGGTGAGGACATCAATAATATGTTAAGCCAATTAGACCAGATTACGTGTGTCCAGTGGACACGTGTGCCAAATGGACAGCTATGTATGGGGCGAGATTTTTGGAGGGAACAGATTTCTTTTTCAGGTGAGAGTGGGATGTTGGGGAGGAATAGCAGGTATATTTGGGGAGGTAGGCTGGGTAGGTTAACGGACAAGACAAACAAGATGCATACAGGAGCGGTAAATGACACATGTGGGGAGTAAACACCTTGATGGGGAGGGGTGTTTGGAAATTGGAAGCCCATGAGTCCCTCTAGTGGAAACAGTGGGACTGAGGTCACCACCCATGGGCAGTCACCACTGTACCTTCACATCCCCAAAGGTGGTTGTGCTGAGTGCTGAGTAGAGGGCCAGGCCGACCCTCTAGTTGTGACACACAGCCCTCAAGCTGGCATAGCAGATCTCCAAACTCCCTGTGGAGCTCGCTATGCACCACGACCCAGACCTGGTGACGAGTGACAGTGTCCTGTCCACACACTCCCGGTGGGGCGAACCCCATCCCCTAAGGTGGTTCCACCCAAAGGTGGTGCAGGACCAACAGAAGAGGAGGAGATCCTGGGTTGAGCCACAGACATGCTGGTGCCCAGTGCCACAGCCAGCTGAGGTGTGACAGTTGGGTCCACCTGGACCGGCCTTCCCAAACGTACTATGGTGTTTCAGTTTTACAACATATGTGGGTTAGTAATAGTCAACACATTCCAGGATTAGGTATAACAGCATGCATAGATATTCCCATTAACCCAAACACCAACTATGGAACAGTTACATAGCAAACAGAGCACATGCATATATGGAACCACAGTAGTCATTACAACAGCATGCAGGTACACTGATGGCGGCATGCCACCAAGGAGTATTTCAACATGGCACATACATAGAAACAAATTTAAATAATTATCAAACAATAGGGCATATGTCCCAACAGTAGATTTAATGCAGCACATACCAACTGAGTTGTGTATTTAGTTTATTGTTGCAGATATGGTGGGGGAGAGAGAAAGATGTCAATTAACAACTAGTATATTCCTTTAGTTCACATTACTTTCCTAGTCAGTGCTGTAATCTGTACCTTACAGTTATTAGTACACTACCTTATTGCCTTAGTTTGGACAGTGGTATGAATGTGAACCATGGCTGTGTCTGCTAAAATAAAATACTGTCCATCATAGTTGAGTGTGCTATATAGACATTGCTGTGTATCTCTTGTCGGATTTCTGTCTATAATTCTCCTGTGGTTTTACAATCTGACCTTGTAATTACAACACTCGTATACAGGCTTTCCTAGACAGTTGTATTATGTAGTACAGTGTTGATGACAGTGATGAATAATACCTTATTATTCAGAGCAAGTGAAACACTAACAATGCCATACAATACCAGAATAAACAGTACCAGTACAGGATATCAATCTTTTATTTCTAGGCACAGTGTTCGTATCTGACAGATCTGTGGGAGCAATGTTTGCAAGCACTACCTGAATGTTGCCACACAAATTACCAGATTCCACATTAGTATTATGCACATACATCTCACTCTTTTACTGTACACACTCTGGTCACAGCTTGACAACATGGGGGTGGAGATGGGACATACTTGGCTAATTACTTTCATAACATTTTGGGGAGTTGCTTGAGTGACAGGTTTGTTCTTCTGGATGTCTGACAATCAGTTGTATGTCTTGTTTGCTGCCTAAATGTCTGGGATCATCCCACTGATTTGGCTTGGGGACAGGGTGACAGGCAGCAGATATGGGCCAATTTACTGGACATTCTGGACATATCTTTACAGTTGTGGGGTATGATTCTGCATACAGTTTACTACCACTCCCAGGATTTGAGCCATTGCTGTTTCTGCTAAAAATAAAACACTGTCCATCACAGTTGAGTGTGCTTTATAGATATTGCTATGTATCTCTTGTTTGATTTCTGACTATAATTCTTCTGTGGTTTTACATTCTGACCTTGTAATTACAAAACTCTTATACAGGCTTTCCTAGACAATTTTATTATGTAGCACAGTGTTGGTGACAGTGATGAGCAATACCTTATTATTCAGAGCAAGTGAAACACTAACAATGTCAAACAATACCAGAATAAACAGTACCAGTACAGGATATCAATCTTTTATTTCTAAGCACAGTGTTCGTATCTGACAGACCTGTGGGAGCAATGTTTGCAAGCACTACCTGAATGTTGCTACACAAATTATCAGATTCCACATTAGTATTATGCACATACGTCTCACTCCATTACTGTACACACTCTGGTCACAGCTTGACAACATGGGGGTGGAGATGGGACATACTTGGCTAATTACTCTCATAACATTTTGGGGAGTTGCTAGAGTGACATGTTTGTTATTATAGATGTCTGACAATCAGTTGTATGTCTTGTTTGCTGCCTAAACATCTGGGATCATCCCAGTGATTTAGCAGGGGGACAGGGTGACAGGCAACAGATATGGGCCACTTTATTGGACATTCTGGACATATCTGTACAGTTGTAGGGTATGATTCTGCATACAGCCTACTACCACTCCCAAAATTCGAAACCTGGCTGTGTGTGCAAAAAATGCAACAGTTCACATCTCAGTTGAGTGTGCTATTTGGCTTTTGTTGTCTGTCTTTTCACTGTTTTCTGTCTAAGTCTCAATCAGTTGTACTACATGACCTCTTGGGATTACAACAGTCATATTCAGACTTTCCTACATATTTTATTTATGTAGCACAGTGTGGGTATCAGTGTTTAATACAACAGTACTATTAAGTAATTGCAACTCTACATTACCATATGATACCAGAGTAAACACATGCAGTCCAGCAGTTAGACATTTATTGTCAGGCTATTATGCTTTTATTTACATACAACCTGTAGCAGACTCTTCCTGCCATATTCTCTGGTGTATGCAGTACATGCCTTAAACACTACAGGTTTTATACAGGCAATTAACTTGCTACTACATTTAGATTTATTTCATATGACAGTACATTCAAGAATATTACTAACCTGCCTCACATCGCAACCGCTGCAGTCTACAGGCATGGGCTTCCTGGTTCACAGCCTGCTTATCAGCCACTGTGAAAGACATAAGAGGAATATTTAGCCATACCTATCCATAATATACATGAGCTGGCAATTATTAAACAGGTAGTGGACTTATACTTACACATGGCTGGGACATCCCCTGTCCTCCTAGCCTCTTGGATCCACTGATCCAAGAGATCCCCCTTTTTCTGCTTCAGGTTGGCATAGTGATGCCTGACCTGCTCACCAGTTCGGGGTATGCCAGTGGCACTGGTGAGGTCACAGGCAAGATGGTCTCAGGCTTCTGCTTTGTATTGGGAACCTTGATACTGGCCCTTCAGCAGGCTCTGGTCATGGTCTTTCACAAGGAGTCCTACCATGACTCTGGATTCCTGGATGCCCCAGTGCTGCACCCGAAAGTGCACACCGTCTTCCATACGAGACATAGTGCCTACAGGAGGAAGCTGCAACTAGTTATGATATGTATTCCCACCTGTTGGGTTTAAATAGGGCCAGTTTCCCACACTTTGCCATGATTGGATGGTTTTGAAAATGCTAAGCTATGGGCAAGCCTGCTTAACTAAGGTTGGGGTTGCTTAAAGGGGTATACCAATGGGCAGACTGAGTTAGCTGACCTACACATTGCTTAGACCTACTAAGCTGGACTGTGCAATGCTTAGCATTGCTTAATATTTAAATTGTATTATATTTGCTTTTTGTCATTGATTTATTATTCATTACATGTTATATATGTGTTTGGTATCCATGATTCATGTGTATGTACACTGTATGGGGTCCTTGTGTTTATTAGGGGATTTCAACACTTTATTACAATGACACCTCACATCTGGGCATACTGCAGTACTCCAATTGACATATTTATGTTATGTAGTAGGTTATGCAACATAAAACTGTATATAGATTCTTTTCAAATGTTCAGTTTGATTTTCCTATAGTGAGTATCTGCTTGGTGATACCTCAATCATATTTACTGCTGTGATGGCTTAGTGGTTAACTACTGTAACTATATTGTACAGGGTCCTAGGTTCAAGACCTGCAAAGGCTGGTGATTTTGTTTCTGACCAGGACAGCGGCTGTTGCATACAGAGTGATGAAGACACTTTTAAGCAGTTGTAAGTGGGTTTGCTTGGGTTTGCACGAGGGTAAGCAATGCTAACCTTCGGTTAAATATGCTTACAGAGAGTTAGTTTCAATATTGCTTAACCTGTGTGCGCATTGCTTACCCCCACAAACGGTCTTAAACTCGCTTACTATTGCTTAAATATGCTTACTCCCGCTTACTACTCCTAAATATGCTTACTCCTGCTTACTATTGCTTACTCCCATTTACCACTGTGCTAATTTAGACAGTAATGTCAAATGGTTATTGGGAAGGTGGTGGATTTGGAAACTGTATGGATTTATCATTCATTACACATTTTACCTTCCATATCTCTGATTCCTGTGTACATATACTGTATGGGGCGCTTTTGATTATCTGTGGACTTTACAACATTATGACAATGACACCTCACATCTGCATTTAATGCAGTACTCCAGTTCACAAATATATGTTATTTAGTAGGTTATGCAACACAAAATTGGTCATGAAGTGATTTGACATGGAAAATGGAATGTAATGGAGTGAGACTCGAACCGAGAATGACTGCTCATAAGGCGAATGCTCTGCCCACTACACTATTGCTGTACTGCTTCATTTGCATATATCTTGCTTTTTATCCTCTTGAGCCATTTAAGCTGCATTAATGGTAGCTACACGATGGGAAAACCCGTGCACCTACGGTTAAATTTAATCTGTTTCATAAAAAAATTCTTTATATTTAATGTTTTAACTATTGCTCTTGCAAACTTGGGGAGATGTTGCTGGGGGTATGTGAACACCTATGAGTGGTCTTGCTCATTCTTATTCCTAAACTGCTGTTCTTAATTGCAGGGGCATGTATATTCTGAGGGCTCTGCTCTCAGACATGTCCCCTGCACTCGTACACACTCCATGTCCATTTAGAAGCTCAGGCAGCATTCCTTCATTGATATGCATGGCGTGCTGCCATCCTGCTCCTAAATGGCCACTTCCATGCAGGACTAAACTAGTCCTGCACGGAAGGATAGTGAATTTGGTGGAATGTTGTTACACCTACCACAGTACCCACAGCACTCAAGACACATAACACCAGTGTCTCACCAACTAAGCCCTTATGGTGCAACACAACCAAACCTAATTTTCTAGCAAATGGGGAATCTTTGGTGAGACACACTGATGTCCCACTCATCAGGGTGGATAAGGAGAAAGTCACAGTCAGCTGTCTGTCTAGTGCCAGGATTTATCAGATCACACATTCACTCAAGTCACTCAACAACAGGTACCATTACTACTCAGTCATACTACATGTTGGTGAGAATGACTTGAGAGGTACCACCTTGGACAATATGAAGAGAGACATGATTGAGCTCTCTAAATATGTGTCCCAAGTAGGTATTACGCTAACCTCAAGCAGCATTTTGCCCTCACCCAGAATGATGCCACAATATAAAAAATAATATTGACTTCAATAATTGTCTTAGGTTTTGGTGTCATTCAAGGGGGATCCAATTTTTGTCAGACTGGGATGAAATGGTTGATAGACCTTGCTGCTTTGCCAGAGATGGTCTGTACCTGTCACCTCTGGGCTTTTGGGTGCTGGAAAAGGCACTTGCCACCCCCATACTGCCTTTTGTTAGACAAGGTCTCAAAAAAAAACTTCCAACATGAAAATAACCATTGTTAGCAAAATAAGGGTTATGGCAGCTAAACAAACACAGGAGGGTTATGGCTGACAAAGTTTGCAGATGACTGCAAACTGGGCACCATAGTCAAAAACACATCTGACACAGATATCCTCCAGAAGGGCCTCACAGAAACGGATAACTGGTGCCAGAGCCATGGCCTGAAGTTAAACGCCAAAAAATGCATAGTCATACCCTTCGGGAAAAACAAGGTTACCCCTAGCTACCATATAGGTGGCAATCCACTGAGCACAGAAAAAGTCATCAGGGATCTGGGGACCCAGGTTGACAGTAGCCTTTCATTTGACACTCATGTTGCTAAAGTAGTTAGGAAAACCTTCTATATCGCCCACCTGATCATGAAGGGATTCACATCTAGATCAAGGGAGGTCATCGTCCCCCTGTACTCATCACTCATTAGACCTATGATTGAGTACAATGCCCCGTTCGGAATGTATCTGACCAGACACCTGCTGCAGCTTGAAAGGCCCCAAAAGTTCCTCACCAAAAGGATAAAGGGTCTCAAAGATATGTCTTATGCTGCCCGACTGAAAGAACTCCAGCTCTATTCAGTCTCATACCGCTTGCTCAGAGGTGACCTGTGCCTGACATATAAGGCCATGTCAAACCCAGATTTGATGAATATACTTTACCTCAAAAAATCTAGATCCCTCAGAACCACAAGGGCGGGAGACTTAAACCTTGACACGGTTATAAATAGAACGTGCTGGAGGGACAGATTCATCACCCAGAGACTCCCTATGCTGTGGAACAAAATCCCGGTACATGTGAGGCAGAGCACCTCTGGCCTTGTTCAAGAGGAATCTTGACCAATGGATGGGAGATTGCAGATATACCCCAGGGATTACTTCAGTGTCACTGCTTGACAGAGGCACAGCAAAATGATAGGCATAGTTTTTATTCAAACTAAAGGGGTGGCGAAAGCCACATAACTATGGGCTAGGCTTATAAATGCCCTTGGGCAGATAGCCTAGTATGAACCTATGAACCTATAAACACTAGGAGTTTAAACTAAAGCTGTCCAGCGCAAGCAAAATAAGGGTTATGGCAGCTAAACACTAGGAGCTTAAACCAAAAGCTGCACTCTCAGGAAACTCTCCTTTTCCTGAATGATGTTGACATTTGTGCAGTCAAAGAAATGTAGGTCAAGGCCAGGGAGTGTACTCCGGTCTAGCAAGACTGCAATGTCTTCCACACCGTCAGACCACAAACTGAATGAACAAGAGCCAAGACTGGTGGAGTATCTATCTACATCAAAGATAAACACACCTCCAGACTGGTTAGACAGGATAACTTTATGGAACTACTGCAAGTTCAGATTACTGTGGGTAAAACCCCCTTCACGTCATCATTGGCTATAGGTCCACCTCCATGAACCAAGATACACATGCGGATTATTTGGTTCTTCTTGAGTCAATCCATATACAGCCTAACACTCTTATCATGAGGGATTTTAACTATCCTACCATGAGATGAGTAACCTACAGAAGCCCAAACCTACTTGAACAAAAAATCCTTGACTTTGTTAACTCAAATGCCCTGGAATAAGCTGTACAAAATCCTATAAGGGCTCAAATATACTCCACCTGGTTCTCACCAACATGAGAGACCAGTGCACTACAGTAAGTATAGGACCCTCACTGGTAAAATCTGACCATAAATCAGTGACCTTTCAAGTAGCAATAACTCCTGAAGCCATGAGTGATGAAGTCATATTAAAAACCTTCACCAAAGCAGACTATGGCCTCCTAGGGGTAGGCTTTAATGACGTCCAAGCCCCAGTTCCTTTAGATGGTCTAATCAGTTATACTAAGAATTACTCCAATGCCCTGTACCAACACCTATATAAGTGTATTGACTCTGCTTTGCTGGAAAGAATCAAAACAAGAGTCTCAAGAAAATGCAAGTAGCTGTTATCTAAGAATACAAAAGGGGGGTTCCCCACACTGGAAAAGCAACCTACTAAGCCTAAATAAGCAATGAAGGCAGCTGATGAAAACCTCTAAGAGCAGTTTCAAGAAAAACTTAGGAAACACAGCTAAGAATGACCATAAGGCTTTCTTTAACTACATCCATTGCCTAAAAGGTAGGACCCAGACATGTGCCGAACTAGTGACAAATGGTATCACACACACTGATCTTGTGGAAATTGCTAACATACTAACTGACAGGTTTAGCAAAAATGTCACCTCTTTATCCCCTGCAAACATATCACAAACCATACCCTTAACATCTCCCCTGCCTTGCATGTATAAAGATCAGGTCATAAAAGCTCTGTCTAAAGCCAAAAAATGCAGTCTCTATGGGCCCAAATGCATCCCAGGCTTTGATCTAAACAAACTAAAACAGAAATCAGCAACCCCCTTAGGCACACTATTCAACTACACCCTGAATACAGGATTTGTCCTGGCTGAATGGGAAACGGTGACCATTATTCCCCTTCACAAGGGAGGTCTATCAACAGATCCAGGGAATTATAGACCCATAAGCCCGACTAGCCTTATCTGCAAGGTCATGGAACCTAACATTGTGAACCTCATAAATAAAGATACAGGAGACATCCAAACCCCTGATACTACCCAGTTCGGATTTGTAAAGACAGTTTGCATCTACTAAACCTAGTAGACTTCTTTGAAAGTGTGACCATGGCCATAGATGAGAGCATATCTGTGCACGCAGCATATCCTGAATTGGTGAAGGGCTTTCACACAATCCCCCATTCAGGCATTATTGGTAAACTCACCCATCTGAATGTCAATACTTTTGTTCAAAGTTGGGTAGGAAACTGGCTCACTAACCGTACACATGTTATCAAAGTGGGTGACTCCACCTCAACCAGAAGACCTGTCATCAGTGGGGTACTACAAGGGTCACTACTGGGTTGCCTATTGTTTGGTATTTACTTCTCAGACATTTAGGCCAAAACAAAGGGGCTGTGGCTGACCAAATTTGCCAATGACTGCAAACTTTGTGCAATCATTGACTCCCCAAATGATGTCTGTGTACTCCAAGAGGGCTTACACTGACCAACGATTGGTGCCAAAATCACGGACTCAAACTTAATGAAAAAAAATGCATCATCATCCCCTTTGATAAACATAATGTCCCTACTAACTATCAAATAAACAACAATACCCTAAGTACAAATGCTGTAGTAAGGGATTTGGGTATACTAATTGACTGTGACCTTAACTTTGACCACCATGTGTCTATAGTAAGAAATGCTTTCTATGTTGCACATTTGATTTGCAAATTCATTGCCTCAATAGCAAAAGAGGTTATAACCCTCTGTACTTGTCCCTTATCAGGCCCATAATCGAGTATAATGCCCCCTTTAGTATGCATCTGCAGCAACTGGAGACACCCCAGAAATTCTTAACTAAGAAGATCCAGGATGTTCAACAGATGATTTACATGGACAGACTAATGTCCTTGTCACTTTACTCGGTAGCATATAGATTACTCAGGGGACACTTATGCCTGGCATACAGAGCAATCTCCGACCCCAATCTAATGAAGTTGCTGCACATCTGCAGTTCAAATGGGACTAGAGTTACCCACTCCATGGAGCTTAATCTGGCCTGTGACTGAAATAAGATGTGTTGAAGAGACAAATTAATTGCAAAGAAGTTGCTGCTTCTCTGGATTAGGCTACTAATTCATTGCAAGCAAAGCACATCTATGTTTAAACTTAGCCTGGATGAATGGATGGGAAAACGTAAATTCCTGTGAGGAATAGCACTCTCATCCCTCTTGGATATGGGCAACCATGAGCAGTAATAATCTTGGGTATTGTCTAGACTTTTTCCCTTGATATACAATGGGTGCAATAAGCTAGGCTTGGAACGACCCTTAGGTCAATAGCCTAATAACCTACTATGAACCTATGAACCTATGAATCTGATCAGTGGTGGATTAAGTTTACCTTTTGGCTGCTTTTGAAATATAGGCCCCTTGCACACATTTTTTGGACCATGTATACATGCATTGCTCTTTGACGCACCATTCTAATTGTATTAAATTATATTCCTTGTATAATACAATACCACTTGTTCGAGTATATTCTAAATTTGTAGGTTTGAACATTTTTCCAGTGAGCAATGAAACAAAACATATGGACCAATAAGGACAAAACTACCCATTACAAAACAGATCAGCTACAAAAAGCCACTCAAACTTATATCATTACAATTCAACAATATCAGTTAATTTACACAATCTCTGCAGAAATAAAAGTCATCTGAATAATTCCACATTAAAGAGATCTATAACCAATGAAGAGGTTGCTGCTGGCAAGCAACTTTACATTTCAGTGTTTCGTTTACAAATATAATGCCTGCTTCCCTTTAAAAATAAATTGCCCATGTTACATTTAAAAAAATGGTACAGGGTAATACTATAACAGGAATGGCTGTTAAACTGGCAACATGTTCATAGTTACTAGGCATATAAGGACACACTTAGGAGTGCAGTATCCCTATTCCCCCTTAAAAGAGGTACTACAATATCAGCACTCCATGTGCAATGGGAGTAGAACCCACAGCCTTCTGCACCAGAAGCAAGTAGGCTAGCTATTATCCTACTAACACTGCTTTTAAAATTTATAGTACAAACACTGACAAGGGCCATTTGCTAAACAAAACAGTTACATGTTGGAAATGGACTCATCATGAGCAACAGTAAACATCTCTTTCCTTGAAACTCTACATTCCTGGAATATGCATAGAAAGTCTACATTCTTTGAAAATGGACAGAAACTCAACAGTCCTTGAAAATGCACAGAAACTCAATATTGTTTGAAAACACAATGGGAACTAAACATTGTAAATGAACTGAAACTCAACATTCTTTGAAAATGCACTGAAACTCAAAGTTGTTTGAAAATACACTAGAACAAAAAAAAGTTTGTAAATGCACTGAAACTCAACAGTCCTTGAAATGCACTTGTTGATGACAATTTGGCAGTTGGTGTAGAGGGTTCAGGTTCTAGGTTCCTGTATTGAAGGTACAGGGTTTGAGCCTAAATGAGTTAACCAACCTGCCATCCCCATCAGGGACATTTTATACACACACTGTTCTCCATGTGTGCAGACAATACTAAGGATACACTCTGCATGCATCCCATAAAAGAAGAAATGTAAGTTTCTGTCACAGCCCCCCAGCTAGTGGGTCCCCTTCCCGGCTAGTGGGCCCTAGGTGACTGCCAAAGTCACCCACTGCTGCATCCAGCTATATTTTCTCCCTTGAATTCTGCCATATATCATCGACTGATGCCAACCTTCTTACATTTGAGTATTGAATGTCCTTTTAAATAAGTATTTATTTCCTTCCTCCTTCCTACTTTCTGGGGGTCTACAGTGCTACATTTTCCAGTGTATTATTTTAATTTTCATTAATAAACTTCATCTGTCTGTTTCACTGTACTGATTTCTACTCCATTAATGTATATGAATGCTATTGCTCCTTCCTTTCAAGGTCATCCATGCATAAGGGATTTTGGGAACAAATTATTTTATCATGACTTCCATTCTCCCTCCATGGTAATGCTGGTATGCCTGCATAGGCTTGAATGATTGGTGTAAGGTTAGTACAAGGAAGTTGTTCCGGTGCCAGAAAGAAGGGCCTGGGGTGTCTGTCAGGAACATGAGGTAAGTACAAGTATCATGGAGGGATGAGAAAGTACTGGAATGAAACAGTGACATGTAGTAAAAATTACAAGCCATGTTTACTGAATTTTAGTAAAGTAAGAAGTACCTTCCTCTGCCTATAATCAGTGATGTTCCAGAGAAGGTCTGAAGCCAAGCAGAGAGCTTATGAGGAAAGGCCTACCTATTATTTATTTGCTCATGATGGTTAGATAATTGAGATGTGGTAGTTATTAGAGAAAGGTGGAAGCCAAAACAATGACTGTTTCAGCTGAGGGAAAAAAACACAGAAGTGGTATAGATATTTTGAATTGCAATAAGGTAATTAGTTTAAATGTGTAATTATTTCAAAGGGTGCATAAGTCCACATTAAACTCTAACAGAAGGTATTTGTATAACTCTGATGGTAACTGAGATATGAATTTAATTGGGGGGATTTGTTAAAATCAAAATTGTTTAATGGGTAGCAGAGTGGTGCAGGGATGGCATTGTTGCCTCACAGTAAGAGATGTAGTTTGATTCTCGGCTGGGTGCCTTTAATGCAGAGACTGCATGCCCTTACTGTGTTCATGTGGGTTTTCTCTTGGTGTTCTAGTTTTGTCCTACATTCCCAAAATATGTAGTAGATTGATTGGATACTATAAGCTGGCCATACGTATGAGTGGCAATGAATGAATGTGTGGTGTGGAAGAGCAACAGAGTCAGGGCTATCCACCTCAGTGCAAACTAGATGATTGTAAGTGTTGAAGTGACACTCTGACCCCATGTGCAAAAATGGGAAAAGGGGTTTGAATAGACAGATTTGTTAAAAAAAGACAGGGCAGAAAAGGGGTATTAGAGGATAGCAAAAATGTTGTGTTGAAATAAGGGGATTTATGTGTAGGAATGCAAATGAATGCTACAGTCTAATAAATCCTTAAATGCTACAGTCTAATAAATCCTTAAAGAACCTGATTTATTTGACTATGCAGATAACAGGCATATGGATGTTAGCAGCTTTAGGATGGCAAGCCTGAGGATTGCTGTAATTTGGGTATTTATAGATTTGGATAGAGGTCTGAAAAAAAAACTAAAAGCAAAAAACAATAAGAATAAGAAAGGTGAGGATGATATGATGATAAAGAAGGACAAAAATGCTGACCAAATAGTTACATAAAGTTTTAAATTCTTTGTTGGCTGTGCTGTTAAGTGGAAAAATGTGTGCATGAATATAAGCAGGATCAAGTGTAAACAAATAAATAAGAGCAAATAAATATATGTGTAAATACTCCCATTTTTTCATGGTGAATTTTTGTGGCTAGCACTACAGTTTGCAGTTTGGGGATGTCTTGGTCAATTAAACACACTTGTGGTAGCTACATAAGTCTTTAGTATTTTTTATTGTTAAAAGGCTAAAAGTACTGTTCAGCTTTATGTCCATGTGGGTAGCTACTTTGTTAGTGTCTGACATTATGGCATCATAGTTGAAGCTGACAACTGGAATTAAGAGTAACAAATGCACTGTAGTTTATAGAAGGTAGGAAGGTGTTTGATGATATAATGATGACATCACAGGAAGTGAGTGAGAGTAGACAGGCAATTGTGTCTATATCCTTGAAAATAGAATTGAAATAAAAAGTAATATATTTTATACTAGATTTATTGTATATGTATCCTGATTTAATATAAACACATTAGGCATTACTGATACTTTATAATATAAAATGAATATTAATGTTAAACAAATGAGTGGAGAAAAGGGGTGTGGCTCTGGCAAGGGCTACTGTTGGTAGAAGTGGAGTATCATGCAGAAAAGATAAGAATCTCTCTCTGTCTCACTTATATTGAAAGTGATTAGATAAAGAGATATATAGCAATAAAATACTGAGGAAGGTAACTGGAATAAAAGGACAGGCGTTTGTATAGACAGTGATTTCTGTGGAAGAGCTATGTGCTAATGCATGTTACTTCTTCAGTCATGATTATATGTAAAAGTTAAAAATTAAAAAGAGAAATGATTAAATGTTCAAGAAATATAACTATAAAAAGGAAAAGGTGAAAAGTACAATTAGTGCATGTTAAGCAGTGTACAATAGCCACTGGGTCAGCATTAAATGGGAAAAAAGGACTCACATCACCTCTTTGTACAAATGGGGAAATGGGGGATCAGAGTTGGCGGCAAACCCTATTCTCAAGGAGAGGTTGCATTTTTTGATTTTCTTTTCTGTTTGGTTCCTCATAATCCTCCTCCTCAAAATCCTCCCTACCCCTGAGAAAACTCAGTATCAAGAAGAGGACAGGATGTGCTACAAAGAAGGGAAAGTCCAAGGAATATGGCAAGCAAGGTTTCGTAGAGCCCAACAAATGAGCATAGACCTCACCAGTGTGAGTCTGAGACAACTGCCCATAGGACAAATGGGTAACAGGACTAATAATGAAATGCATATTAATGGTTTAATGACTATTTGTATTCCTTTTTTCATTCATTCATACATCTGGGATGAGTTGAAAAAGTTGCAGGTCAAGGGGTTACAGTAGCACCCAAAAAGGAAGAAGAAGAACATCTTAATTTTATATAAAGGGAAGTAAGTTACGAGAGTTCAACTGAAGATGAGACATGAATGGTGACATAGGCCTTCCTGGTAGAAACTAGTCACATAAAGGAATGAGGGGTCTGAAATAACACTGAGGATGGATAGAGAGGCAGTTTGTAGCAGGCACTCCACTGTAGGTGGACAACAGGGGCCCCCTAGCAGCCCACATTAGCTAGGCTGCTAAACAGAAAATCTGAGTCTGTGGACATTTTGCTTGGATGACGTTAGCCAGTGGATTATTAAATTCAAGCATCAAGGAACAGACAACCCCTTAGCACTCCTGGCAGTATTGAGCAGTATCTGAAAGTGGTATTATTATGTTCTGGATTATTTGCACCTGCTATTTAGTAATACTCAGACACCTGAGGTGACAGAGAACATGTTTTATTTTTTGTCAGTTATTGCTGCTTATAGAATGGAGGATGGGTATACCTGGATCATTCATGGTCAAAGATTTACAAGGTCAATAAGGTCTTATAGGACTCTTAGATGAGACTTGTGCTATCTGAATACCAAGCTGGCAGTCATGATTGACAGACACAGCTGCATGCACTCCTACAAAAGATGTGATATATAACATAAAAACAATGGAAGCAACAGGCCACAGCTGTTATATAAATAAAACAATTTAATCCACAACAGACAACAAAAGGTGAGCGCTTTTGTGGACCAAGCCACTTCATTAGCCAATGAAATGAAACAAAAAAAATTCCTTTATATACCATCCCGTGCTCATTGATTAAAACCCCACCTTCATTTAAATTCACACGTCATTTTATATTCAAATGCACCATATAAAACAACTCATTTAAAAAAGTAAGTAACAGAACCATGTATAAAACATAATGCAACATTACACATTAAAATGTTATACATTAAAATGTCACTTTAACAAGTCTCTCCCTAACAGAATGGGCTTAATATTCATTTTGTCATTGAGGCCCTTCCCCATACTAGCCCTGAGTTTCACAATCCATTCAAGTTCTTTCGTCTCAACTTTTAATTTCACCCCCCCCCCCGAGGTTGTTAATGACTCTATCAATCACCATAAAGGTAAACCTATGTGTATCCCCATGGTTTCCTACATGCCTGGCTAAGGCATTTGTCTCTGTCTTCCTCCCTATATCATAGAGGTGCTCCCGCATGTGGTCCCTTAACCTCCTGGTTGTCATCCCTACATAGAATGATGCACAGACCACACAATGAGCCAAATACACAATATTTGTACTATTGCAGTTCACAGATAGTTTAAACTTAAAAACTCTATGCATGTCAGGGTGTTTAAACTCTCCACTAGAATCTACATTATTTTATTTATTTTATTTTACATTTGTTGACCGGGCTAGTCTAACTGGATACATGTCCATTTTCAGTAGAGGCCCAAGGAGATAAGCTCCAATACAGATAAATGAAAAGCTTAATAATCAATATATAAAATAAGACTAAATGAAAATATTCATATAAAACTAGCAGATTTCAGGTACATAAACACAAAAAATAATAGGAAAGATAACTAAATAGCAGAATTAATTATATATAAAGAGAAAAACAATATTGCTGGTTAAACATATTATTCTGTGAAGATAAACAATAAATCTTGTAGTGCCAGAATGCTTGTACTATACAGTCTGCAGTTATAGGTCATTTATAAATAGAAAGACTAAGGTCCAGAGGGGAGGCAGGATAAGTCTATACAGAATGTAAAACAAGTATACTTCTCAGTAGGAAATGTAAAGGGAGATTCTGCATATTGAAGTTTGGGAAGAAAATAAAATTTATAGGGATAAAATATGTACTAATTTCTGAGTAGTGAAGGCTAGGCAGAGTTTAGTTCAATTAGATAGATAGTTGCCTAGTTAGGTTTAGTACAGGGGCACAACCAGTGTGTTCTAAGGAAGGGTTTTAATCTATTTTTAAAGAGTGATAGAGAGGGAAGAGAGGAGAGGTCACTGGGGAGAAGATTCCAGGTTTTTCCAACAGCATTGGAGAAGAGAGATTCGCCAGCTTTGTTGTTAGGTTTAGAAATGTATAAAAGGGTTTTGTGAGAAGAACGCAGTGATTTCAGGTTTGTGTATGGAGTGATGAGGGTAGATAGGCCAGGAGTGCAGGAAGGTTTACACAGAGTTTTATGGGCGATGGTTAGTTGATGGAATTTAATCACGTTTTGTAGTTCCAGCCATCCCAGCTGCTTTATATTTAAGCAGTGGTGGGTTCTGTAGGGGTTACCTGTTGCAAATCTAGCAATATTATTGTAGGAAGTTTCCAGTTTGCTGAGGTTATTTTTTGAAAGGTTAGTAAAAATAGGTGAGGCATAAAGGAGGGTAGAGATTAGATGAGTATGGGCTATAGTTGTTCTAGCTGTGGGAGAAAGGTATGATTTAATTCTGTAGAGGGAGCCGAGTTTTTTGTTGACAGTTTTTATTGTGTTGTTGATATGGATGTCAAAGCTCAAGTTGTTATCAATGGTGATTCCCAGTAGTTTGGTAGAAGTGTCAGGTGATATGATGGTGCCATTAGTGGATATAACTGAGAAATCAAGTGGAGAGGACTTGTGGGTGGGATTAAAGAGGAGGAGTTTAGTTTTTCTGGGGTTCAGAAGAAGACAACGTTGTGTAAACCATTGTTCAACTGTGTTAAATACTTTCTGGGTATGAGAGAAAAGTTCAGATGTGGATTTGGCTGAGCATTTAAGTGTCGAGTCATCAGCATATTGTATGCATGTGGCTTGGGGGATGGCTAGATGAAGGTCATTAATAAATATTGAGAAGAGGAGAGGTCCAGGTATAGACCCTTGAGGGACACCTAGTGAAACTGGTTGGAGGGTAGAAAGAGTCTTATGCCAAATAACTGCCTGTTGTCTTTTATCTAGGTAGGACTGGAACCATTTTATAGAAGGTGCATCAAATGATAGTGATTCTAGTATGTTGAGGAGAATCTGATGATTGACCATGTCGAATGCTTTGGACAGGTCAATGAATAGTGCCGAGGATAGGTTATTAAGGTTACGATTTTTGTTAATATAATCTGTAAAGGAAAGGAGGGCAGTGGTAGTACTGTGTGAAGGTCTGAAACCATGTTGACAGCTGGAAAGTAAGTTATTTTGTGTTAAGTGGTCAAGTAACTGCCTATGGATATATTTCTCCATGATCTTTGCTAGAGGGGAGAGAAGGGCAATAGGACGGTAGTTGGAGAGCTCATTAGAGTTTCCACCTTTATGGAGAGGGATAATATGAGAGACTTTCCATAGGCTAGGTATGTGACCTTTGGTAATAGTCCTATTGATCAGAATGGAAACAGGGTAAGCTATGGATTTGGCTGATAGCTGTAGAAAATCGGCAGGTAGTTGATCTGCAGAGGGACAGCATGGTTCTAGTTTTTGTATGAGGGATTGGATGTAAGTAGTTGGGACAGGTTGTAAATGAAAAGGAGGGGGTGAGGTAGAGATATAGGTGGGTATAGTGAAGCTATTGGGTGTTAGCTGACTAGCCAGTGTTTGGATAGTATTTGTAAAGAAGGTATTGAAAGTATTGGCTATATTTATGGGGTTAGTATGGTCAGTGTCTTGAGGGTTTGGTGTGGTGGATTGACCTGGGTGGAGTAGTTGGTTAATGCTAGTCCAGAATTTTTGAGGGTTGTTTTGAGGGTTGTTTTGATTAGTTTTTTGGAATCGTAGGTAGTAATTTTTTTATCAGATAGTATAGCTTTCTTAGTGTCGTTTCTTAACTGTCTAAAGGTTTGTTGGTCAACAGGGTTTTTAGTCATTCTCCATTTGGCCCAGTGTTTATTTCTAAGGTACATTTTGTCTTTGGTTGCTTTTGAAAGCCATGGGGCAGAGTTGGTTTTGACTCTAATTAATCTGGTTGGAGCATGTTGGTTAAGAATAGCCAGAAATTTAGAGTACTTGATGGCTTCCTCTAAAGGGAGGTATTTTAAGGGAGACCAATTGCATGTGCTAAGTTCATTTTCGAATAGCTCAGGGTTAAAGTTCTTTTTGGATCTGATATTTTTGACAGATTTAGGATTGGAAGTATGGGTTTTGTGTCTGATAATATAGGTAAGTGAGTGGTCGCTTATATCATCAGGGAGGGTTCCTGAATCATAGTTGAGAGGGTGATGGTTTATGAGAATCCAGTCTAATATGCTAGCTTTCTGGTTAGTTTTATTGATCCTGGTAGGGGATGTAATAGTTTGAGTAAAACCATGTAGGTTGATGTGGGTTGTAGTTAGGCTGCTGCAATAGCAGCTCCAGTCAATGTTTATATCTCCTAGGATTATGGTTTCTTGAGGCAAGTATTGGGAAAGGCAGCAAAGAATATTTTCCATGGTGGAAATGTTATTACCGGGTGGAAGATACATACAGATGATATAGATGGATTTGGCATTGTTAATTTGAAGTTTGGATATGAGAATTTCAGCATTTGAATCAAGAGGTATTTTAGAGTTGTGGGTGATAAGCTGTAGTCCTGATTTAAATAGAATAGCCACCCCTCCACCTTTCTTGGCTACTCGGTCGAGTCTTAGTATGTTATATCCAGGTGGAAGGAATTCATTGTCTTTGGTAGAAGGTTTTAACCATGTTTCTGTTAAGCAGAGGATATCAAAGGAGTATACTTCTACTAGAGCTTGTAGTTGAGGTATTTTGTTGTTTATGCTGTGTATATTAAGATGGGCTACATGGAGGGAGTTAGATGTTTTACTATGTGGATTGATTGGGTAGGGGGTTTGGCTGTGGAGAGTACTAGGAGTATTAGTTGGGCCTGGGTTAGGGTGGATATCTCCATCTTTTATATGGAGTAGTACATCTATGTAGCTTGGGTTAGGGAATTTGTTGTATAGAAGTAGATTTTTCCTGAGATTGAGGGTGTAAGATTTCAGATGTTGTATTCTATGATACTTTGTAAGCAGGTATTTAGGTGAAGTTGTTATGTTAGCATGGTTAAGGAGGAGTGGAATGGATGGAGCATTGGTTTCTTTGTTGGGATAGGGATAGTCTAGATGTAGTGGATATTCATAGGAAGTAAGTATGTAGGCAAAGATTAGTGGAAGAAGTAGTAGTAGTATGAATAGAGGTAAAATAAGTAGTGGGGTATGAGGTTTATACATTGTGCAGATTTATTACTGAATATATGTAAAGGGTGAGGTTGGAGAAATGTGAAGGATATGGTAATGTGGAAGGGAGTGTTATTAAGGTAGATATAACAGAAGATGAAATGTGGTGGAGTGTTATGAGAGTAGTAGATGAAGGAAGAGGTGTGGCTAGTAATTACTAGAATAGATTGGAAGAGGAAGAGGTGTGGTTAATTGCAGATTTTACAGGGTATAGTACCACCTTCACCCCCAGTGGCACAAACCTGTGCCACCCCTTGTTGTAACCTGGGTCCACATAAAATCCTTTTCAGATTCCTTTTGTTTTTAAAAATGAACTTTGGAGTATCACTCACTAATTCTTTAATCGCATCATCAGCACACAGGATATTCCAATTCCTATGGAAGATGTCTTGTAAAATCTTAATATTGCTAGAGTAAGTTACTGTCATTCTTAGGTCCACTTGTGCTCCCTACTATTTGTGATGGCCATTCACCATCAGAGAAGTAGGGCCTCCCCTCAGTATTCCTACACTCCACTACTCCTCTGAGGGTATCCTGAAGCTCATTATCAGCATAACTCCTCTGCAAAAATCTCATTCTCAATTCACCCAATTCTCCTTCAAATTTAACTTGATTTGTTGTCAGCCTTGATATTCTCAACCCTTGTCACCTCACAATATTCTTGAAAATGTGGTGGGGATGCATACTCGTTCTATGTAAGTAAATACCTTTATGACATTCCTTTCTATGTATCTCTGTCTCAAACTGTCCATCAACCCTTTGTATAACCTTAACATCCAAAAAATTGATCGTGCTGAAAGAGCTCTTCATGGTGAACCTCAAAAAGCTGGTACATCTATTCAGATATGAAAAAGGGGGCAAAAGTGGATTCATCCCCCTCCCATAAAATAAAGAGATCATCTACAAACCTCCTGTAAAACTTCAAGCGCTTACCACATTCTCCCATCAGATGTGCCTTCTCCCAATGGGCCATAACAATGTTGGCATAGCCATTGGCACATGAAGTGCCCATGGCTATGCCATCCAATTGCTTGTACAGGGTACCATCAAACAAAAACAAATTATTTTCTAGAATGAGCTCCATAAGGAGAGACAAAAGATCAACACATCGTCCATTAGATAACCCATCTTCCAATAGGTACTCCCTAAAGTATTCAACCCCCACCTGATTGGGGATAACAGTAAACAGGGATTGTACATATGTTTATTCATGAATCACTCGAAGTCCTGTGTGTTTGTCTCTCTCTCTCTCTCACTCTCTGTCTATCCTATATATATCTCGCTGTGTGTGAGTGTGTGTGAGTGTGTGGTGTGTGTCGTGTGTGTGTGTGTGTGTGTGTGTGTGTGTGTGTGTGTGTGTGTGTGTGTGTGTGTGTGTGTGTGTGTGTGTGTGTGTGTGTGTGTGTGTGTGTGTGTGTGTGTGTGTGTGTGTGTGTGTGTGTGTGTGTCTACATGCATGTACCATGCATATAATATATTTTTGTAACAATAAAAGTAGTCTGGTGGTCTTGATTAATATTATTAGTATCATCAGTGACTGACACATAGAATATCAAATAATACCCCTACAGTCTTGCAATGGGAAAGGCAGCAAAATATTTGCTTTCTATTTAAATATTACGCATTTCACAGCCTTAGATGCTAAACATATTTGTTTCCGATAATGTGTCATAATTGTCAAAAACATCATATAACAATATCATTTCAGCCTTCTGGGGCATTCAATGTTTTCTGAAATTGAAATAAGATTTTATAAACTTGAGATTAAGCTTTCTGTTTGAAAATTGCCAATAAAAGAGAAATATTTATTTATTTTTATTTATATAAACAAATGCCAAATTTTATAGAAACTAATTTTTATATAAACAAATGCCAAATAAATAAAAATAAATATTCTTCAAAGGTATATTATATCATTATGCACAAAGTAAAAGAAAAATGGAGACAGCCTATGAAGGTTCTCAAAATAAAAGTTCTAAACATCAAAGAAGACAATGCTATAGTACTGGTGCAGGATTTACCATTCAATAAAACATTCTGAAAACCAAAATAACGTCCTCAAAATTGCACAGAACATGGATGAACTATACTTTATTATCAGCACATTTAAAATGCCTGAGCTATAATATACTTATGCAAGTCTGAGATCTTTAAATCAAAGTGTGGTCTGGTTGATGTTAGAGGAACCATGGATTGCTACATCTCAACAATAATTTACAAACATTATTTTAATTTGGTTCATCAAAGTTTGGTCAGACAAAACCAGTAAATATTATAAAAGAAAAATAAGCAATGTTAATAAGTCTCCAAGTAGAGAAAAATCTTCATATTTCTCGATTCTGGTTTGTTATAATTATGGGTATGCATTATAAGTAGGTTGCTATATATCCCAAAAAACATATAGAATATTTAATATACCCACAATTTCTACTACTTAATTATGATAATCTGACCCCTACATACATCAAAAGCAATAATATTATAGTTTGTTGATCCCCTCTGTTATGGATTAATTAACCTGAGGAGATGTGTTCAATTTCATTTTGTTCATAACATCACTGTAAGTAAAAGATTGTCATCGGAATATGCTGTATTATTGGGCTGATTGACTGCTGCAACACTTTTTAAAATTTTACTCACAGTATTATAATAATACATAGAATAATAAAGGATTAATAGCAATGCCAATGATAAACAAAGATGACTGTAAAAGATTGCTTGCTGTTCACAAGTGTATGTTATTACCAACTTTATGATTTAACTTTTGAACATATGTATCTACATACAAATTCTAAAGTCAATAAGCTAAAAAGGAAGACCATAATATTGCAGAGTTGCTTTTTATGTGGTCAAATGTTTTGCTGTTGTCAAACTTAAGTATATTAAATGCAACCAAAGAATGACATACTTTATTTTCTAATACTAAACCATAGGTTTCATTTTTTCCCAAGCAGAAACTATAAACTCTGTTATAAAAAAATAGTCTATGTTAGCTATAACTTGTTATTAATAATTTTAAGAATTATCCAGAAGTCAATATCCAAGGCTTTAATAGTATGAAACAAAAATTTGTGTCTTTCTATTAGTTATTATTTGCATGGGAAATATAAATAGCAATTTCTTGCCTGGAACAGAAAGAGATTGTAACATTATTGGTAGAATCAAAAATGGTCTGAAAAAATATTCTTCTATAAACCCATGAGAACTTGATCCCTTATTTTCCATTAAAACTAATAGAATGTGTTTTATTCCCTCAATAGAATACTGAGAGAAAGACAAATTGATTAATTGCTTAGGGGTTTCTTTAACCAATGTTTACTTTGCTAGTGCCAAGTACATTTAAAGACATGCAGTTTAGAGAAATAAGGCAAAGAAGAAGGCATAGAGTAATTTTGTCCTGTAAAATAACTAATTCATCAAAAATGTAAAGAATAATATTTTGATATTCAGTTCTCCACACTAAGAGACATGGGCTTTATTCATTTGTTACCATACATGGTAGTATTGTCACAAGTTGTGAATGTAGGAAGTAATCAAGTCTTTTTTTCTAATGGTTTCTTCGTATTCTTTTTTTGGTTTTCAAACAAAAATGTGCCTGCCATACTTAATTGCAAAATGATTATACTTTTTCTCTAGCTAATAGTGAAAATATTTAGCTATCAATCTGTTTAAATACAAGCAAAGACATAAACTGTTAACAAGTCCCACATTAAACCTGTGTTAAATGAAAAATGAAGATTATTTTGTCAAAAGTCAGACAGCTTTTTAGTAAACATTAGAAAACTCTTATTTTCAAATAAATAAGGTGAACCCTTCTTTTCCAACATATGCAATTGTGAGTGTTATCTGAAGTTGCTAATGAAAGTACATAGTGATAAAAGAAAGTGAAATAATAACACAGAGTGGTTAAAACTTGTCTGATTTAATCAGTCAAAGATAAAATATAGCTGTTCTAGTAAATAATTAATGCTTATGTGAAGCATGAAAAAAGCAGGATTCAGAAACCCATATTATAGTATGCAAACCTGTTTCAGTGTAATACAGGTTTCTAATTTAGAGACAAGAATGCTTCAATTTCGGTAAGAAGGCTCCAGTCTGTATTGATACACCAATCTCACCTGCAGAGGTTGCATACAAATGTAGTTGTACAGTGTCTTTGTTAATATTTATTAGCCATCCATGATGCCTAGAATGTTTTGATAGTGTACCTCCATACTGTGAAGCCATTTCTGAGGATGTGAAAGTGTGTGAGTATACCAGTGTGTGTGTGTGTGTGTGTGTGTGTGTGTGTGTGTGTGTGTGTGTGTGTGTGTGTGTGTGTGTATGTGTGTATGTGTGTAGATGCATGTGCAACTGTTGCATAGGTTGATAGGGGAACACTAATGCAGTTACAGTGGCCTAAAACAGCACAGTGTTCAATTCATAAATGTGGCAATGATATGCTAATAAGTGCTTGGACCATGCAGCTTTATCATGTCTTTAAATCCCAGTATATCATGTTTGAGCTACTGGGCCCTGAGGCATCATCCACATAGCACTGGCTCATAGGTTCATAGGTTCATACTAGGCTATCTGCCCGAGGGCATTTACAAGCCTAGCCCATAGTTTTGTGGCTTACGCCACCCCTTTAGTATGGGGAACTATACCCATTATTTTGCTGTGCCTCTGTTGAGCAGTGACACTGAGGTAATCCCTGGGGTATATCTGCAATCTCCCATCCATTGGTCAAGATTTCTCTTGAACAAGGCCAGCGAGGTGCTCTGCCTCACATATACCGGGATTTTATTCCACAGCATAGGAGTCTTTGGGTGATGAATCTATCCCTCCAGCACGTCCTATTTATAGCCGTGCCGAGGTTTAAGTCTCCCGCCCTTGTGGCTCTGACGGATCTAGATTTTTTGAGGTGAAGCATATTCATCAAATCTGGGTTTGACATGGCCTTGTATGTTAGGCAAAGGTCACCTCTGAGCAAGCGGTGGCGACTGAATAGAGCTGGAGTTCTTTCAGTCGGGCAGCATAGGACAGATGTTTGAGACCCTTTATCCTTTTGGTGAGGAACTTTTGTGGCCTCTCCAGCTGCTGCAAGTGTCGGGTCAGATACATTCGAATGGGGCATTGTACTCAATCATTGGTCTGATGAGTGATGAGTATAGGGAGACTATGACCTCCCTTGATCTAGATGAGAATCCCTTCATGATAAGGTGGGCAATGTAGAAGGTCTTCCTAACTACTTTAGCTACATGGGTGTCAAATGACAGACTACTATCAACCTGGGTCCCCAGGTCCCTGATAACTTCTTCTGTACTCAGTGGATTGCCACCTATTTGGTAGCTAGGGGTAACCTTGTTTTTCCCGAAGGGTATGACTATGCATTTTTGGCATTTAACTTTAGGCCATGGCTCTGGCACCAGTTATCCGTTTCTGTGAGACCCTTCTGAAGGATATCTGTGTCAGATGTGTTTTCTACTATGGCCCAGTTTGCAGTCATCTGCAAACTTTGTCAGCCATAACCCTCCTGTGTTTGCTTGTACTTGGAAAAGTAGATGCCAAACAAGAGTGGGCCCAGGACTGAGCCCTGTGGTACACCACTTGTGACAGGCTTTGAGTCTGACATGGCGCCAGCAACTCTGATCCTGTGGGTTCTGTCACTCAGCCAGTTTGCAACCCATCTTGTGATGTATGGGTTAACATTTAAGCTGATGAGTTTTTCAATGATACCCGAGTGGGGTATTGTATCAAAGGCCTTCGCCAGATCGAGGTAGGCTGTATGGACTGCCTTTCCCTCATCAATGGCTTTGGTGACTGTTTCAAAAGTCAACCAAGTTTAGAAGGCATGATCTGCCTTTGACAAAGCCAAACTGGGATGGATCCAAAGTCTGCAAATTCCCTATGTCTTTATTTATGAGGTCCATTATGATCCTCTCCATGGCTTTGCAGATAAGGCTTGTCAAGCTAATGGGCGGTAATTTCCAGGGTCGGTGGAGGCACCGCCTTTGTGAAGTGGGACCACAGTTGCAGTGCGCCACTCCTGGGTACGTATCCAGAGGTAAGACTATGATTAAACAGCTGTCCTAGCTGTGGGTTTAATTCCTCGTTGAGTTCGTGGAGCACACAGCCAGGGACACCATCAGGTCCCATGGATGCTGTGTTTTTGCTTTGGAGAGAGCAGTTCTCACTTGGCTTGAAGATGTTTGGGGGCTGCAATCGCTTGGTATAGATATCTCTCCTTTGGGGAGGGGAGAAGTTTGCACTGAACCTGTCAGCCAGTATGTTGGCAATGTCTGTAGGATCAGTAATCTTCACATCATTTTGAACTAGTTCTGAGCATATCTGGGAGTTTCCTCCCAGGTTTCTAACATAGCTAAAGAAGGCCTTATGATTGTCTTTTGAGTCTTTAGCTATTTTTCTCTCAAAATTTGCTTTGGATGATTTTATGAGAGCTCTTAGTTTTTACTTATAGTGATCAAGGGTGTCTTACCTTTTAAGGATTTTGCTCTATCTTGTAGTAGCTTCCTCCTTTTGTTGTAGAGTTTGTTTATGGCTGGGGTCCACCAGAGTGGACGCTTGCCTTTGGTACAAAGAGTCTTTGTTTTGCTTGGGATTGCCTTATCCATGCAGTCCTGCAGGTGCTGGTAGAAGGCATTTGTAAGTGATTCAGCGGCTTGAGTACTGTTTTCCGTCAGCTCGGGGCCTTAAAGGAGACCACACTAGTCTTTAGAAGTGTGAAGTCGGCTTTCGAGAAGTTCTTTACTGTGGTCTTTTTATTTCAGGTGGGGTGGGATGAGGACCTCCAGCGAGATTAGTTTGTGATCTGATCTCACCAGTGAGGGGTATACTTCCGGTGTTGAACATTGTGCTCCCATGTTCGTGATGATGAGATCAAGTATGTTTTCTCCTCTTGTGGGGATGGTGACTAGTTGTTCCATGGCATTTGAATTTATGAATTCCAGGAACTTTTGGGCTAGGGTGTTTGGGCTTGAGTAGTGTTCCCAGTCTATATTAGGGTAATTGAAGTCACCTAGTATGATGGTGTTTGGTGATACATTTATCCCTCTAGTGTTTTCAGGAAGGCCATGTGAGGTTCCTGAGTTTGTGAGGGTGGCCTGTAACATGCTACAATTTGCAGAGCAGTCTTGCCTATGGTTAATTGCACCTGGATGGTCTCCGATGCATCGTGCGTTGCCACCAGTCTTGAGGTGTGGGTGTCTTTGATGAATATGGATACCCCTCCTTTCTTGGTATTGTCCGGATTTTGGGGCGGAACGCATGATAAGAGGTAAAACCTGATAGTGCTGGGGTGCTCTCAGGAGCCTTGAACCAGGTTTCTGTCACTGCACAGGCATCGATGTTCTCCATACTGAGAAGGGCCTCGAGTGCATTTTGAGATTTAGACTTCTGGCATTGAGCAGCATTACCCTTAGTTTTTTCCTTTTTGTGTTCTAGGGTGGTAGGTTTAGAATTTGAGCCTTGCCTAAAAGGCACTATGGGGTGGCAAGAGCCTTTGCCAATATCCGGAATCCCAGGGTGACAGGTGCAAGCCGCCCTTGCGAGCAGTGTGGCTTGTCCAGCATGTCATCCCAGGCAGACAGACATTGGATCCCCTTTGAATGACACCAGAGTTTAAGCCAATTGTTAAAGCTGATCATCTTATCTCTGTATTGTGGCATCATTCTTGGTGAAGGTAGGATACTGCTCAAGGTCAGGGTCATACCTGCCTGGGCTACATAATCAGAGAGCTCCTCAATGTCTCTTTTCATGTAGTCCAAGGAGGTACGTCTCAGGTCGTTTACACCAGCATGGACAATGACTGAGTCATATTTGTACCTGCTGTTGAGAGACCTGAGTGCTTGGCTATGTGGCGGATTCTAGCGCCCGACAGGCAGCTTACTGTGACCTTCTCCTTACTCAGTCTGGTGAGCGGGACGTCAGTGTGTCTGACTATGTAGTCACCAATGACTAGTGTGTCTGGCATTGTGTTTGGCCTTAAGGGCTGTGACTGTTTGACACTCTGACTGTGAGGTCTATGTGTTGCAGGTGTTGTGTTCTGAGGTGGTGGTTGTTTGGGTGTCTGCTTTGGTGGCCTCTGCTGTTTTGGTAGATTTTTGATCAGAGCCGAGTATGTCTTTGTGTGTTTATGTGTATGATTTGAGGTTGTGATGGTACTATGTGAGACTGGGTCTATAGTGTGTGTGGTAACCTTCTCCTCCTGACTGGTCTTGCCAGTCCTATGTTGAGAGAGCTCAGCCTCCAGTTTGGCCGTATAGTTGCATCTCTCGCATGTATTTGTGTTTTGTGGGAGGAGGAGAGGGTTGTCTGTGTACATGAGGCAATTGTAACATTGCCTCAATATTCCCAGGTTCACCAGCTGAGCAGGAGAGGACACTAGCAACTGATCCCTCGACATGCTAGAAGGACTAGACAAAAACTTTAAAAGAGATTCCGGGGACGTGGTGACCGAGAAATGGGGGTTTGCCTTTTGGGGTGCTATCTATAAGAGTGCCGTATCAAGGTAATAAGTACTGTAGGAGCAAGTGCTAGGTTTAACAGATAGAGAAAAGTCTACTTGGAGTCAAGTAGAGATGATCTTTTAGGTATTAGAGAAAGTGCTAGTAACAGGGATGCTTAAAGGTAAGATTGAAAAGAATGCACTCTGCAGTGTGCACTAGAGAAGTTAGATATGAAAGTAGGTAACTTGAGTTTTACCTGTTTAAAAGTTAAGGTTTAGTGGAGAGTTACTATTTTTAAAACAGCAAGATGGACTGAAAGGGGTGGTTACTTTTGTATTTTGGTACTATGAAATACTGTAGGATGGCCAATAAATTTAAATAATTGAAGGGGTGGGATTTCAAAAGTGATGGTTTTGTGATTACTCACATAAGCCAGTGAAAGTAGAGAGAAATGAGATATATGGTCAGATTAACATAAGAGGCGGCAACTAGAAAGACAGTGGTATTTAACAAGACAACTTAAATGGGTGGGAGGGAGGAGAAAAATTCTGCCTGACTCAGAACAGAGAGAGCTGTGGTCTCTTTTGAAGTTTTAATATGCTGTTAAACAGAATGCAAGCAAAACACAAGGTAAAGAAAACAAACTACAGTATTCAAAATATAGAAAGGCAATACAGAAATACAAAAAATAACAGCAAACTAACCTTTCCTTCACAGCAAAGTGTAGCAGAGTCTGGATGAGCCTTTCTGGCAGTGATATATTGGGTCTATATGTAATAATCAAAAGATCACTTACCCAAAGACGACTTTACCAAGACTACAATACCACACTGTTACATTATTAAATGATCACACTACCAAATTTTTTAACAGGGTAAGTATGCACTTGGCCAACATGAGGAAATTTTCCCTTTTCCCCACGGTAATGTGATCCTGGAGTTGGTATATTTAGTTGGGTGGTGTGGAGACCCAGCCCCCCTCATCTGGGTGGGTTAGACATACTGTGGTGTGTTTTTTCTTTCAATGTTGGCCAAGTGCATACTTACTCTGTTAAAAAAAATTGGTAGTGTGATCGTTTGGTAAAGTAACCGTTCACTGTTATTGTCTCTGTCAAGTCATCTTGGGTTAAGTTGTCTTTCAGTTATTAGAAGTAGACCCGATATATTCTTTCAGTCCTAGCCCTTCCTAATACATCTTTTTATGCACCATGACTGATTACAGTGTCATAATTCATAAACTTTTGTAACAGAAGACCATACATTGTGATGTGCAGGAGGTCTTGCCAATATTACATTTATCGAAAAGAAAAAAAAGTACGGCATTCCAACCACCCCTTAACAGTACTGAACTTATGAAAGAGTCTGTAAACCATTTGAAAATATTAAAGGCAGTATATAAATAAAAAAACTGTTATGATACAGTTGTTGACATCTTTAATGCCGCAAGTATCACACATCCAGCAATTCCTGTGTATGAAATGTCTGCCTCATATGGAAAGGTATCGTGAAGATAAATATTTTGACTGAGTACTTAAATCTTTTGTTCCATATAATGTTTTTGATCCAGATATGCGTGTTTTGAATAATCTCATGTCCAAGAAAAAGCCCTTAATGCCTTCTTTTAAAAAACTCCATTTTCTCTTGTTTTGTCTGTTTTGAGAGTTCATCAATACCATTATATCTGGATAACAAAACATAATGAAACATTAATATGTGCACGTTTTGTTCTTGATTATGCAATAAAATAAGAAGTTATCTGAGTAAGGCTCCTTAAAAAGAACATAGACCAAACTGGCCAAAGAAAATCATGTGTGGAAAAAAAATAAATAAATAAAAACAACTTCAATGAGCCATGAGAACAAATCACAGGAAGTTCTATGCAATACATATTCAGAAGAAGGTTGACAAAATCGTTAATTCGTTTTTATTGTGTCACATGCTAATGAAATCCATTCCCAGATCAATCATAGTTTTGCAAGGGAAAAAGGATGAGCAAACATTTTCTAATAATCTCCTTCTAAGGGTGGGTGGAGGGGGGGGGGGTCAAATGATTTTCTAGCTTTCACATCCTCAGGAGATAAATCTAAAAAGACAGAAATGTCAGCTCTGTGAATACTCTCTTTCCATAATATGACAGTTGTAGACAGTAGCTGGTCTTTAACACTGAGTTTGCTGCAACAGGATGTGGCAAGTATGCATAGTTAGAAACTGCAATCAGCTGAGAAGAGTCATAAATTAAGGATATATTTATTAATGTAAAAAGTTGCATTAATATTAATAGTCTGGCATTTCACAGCTACTTAATGGTTATTAGCAAAAAGGGCTGCTAAGATTATATGCAGATAAGCTAAGTGCAAGCTATTTGCTCTGAATAAGGAAAAGTGAAGCCCCTGGTTTCTCAAAAGCTTGCACAGGAGCTCAAGCAGCAATATGTCTGCCGTGCGATCCAGGAACAGCCTGCAGGGGCATGCACGAGCGCTCCTGCACTAATCCTGCACGGACTAAGCCCTGGTATGCAAATCACCCCATTTGCAGGTGAAATCTATGCAAACAAGGTGATTTTGCAATCCAGTCTAGTGCTATCTAGTGCTAGACTAGTGCTAGAGTAGTGCTATCTGCAGAAATGTACTTGGTTAGTAACCGAGTACATTTCAGCAAAATCCAAAACGGAGCTATAACAGCTCCAAATAAAGGCTGCATATCATGTAGTAAGCATGCCAATGGTGAAGTATAAGGCCATTGGCATTGCAAACATAAAAAAATACAAAAATCAACTTTTATTTTTTTAGCCGATCTAGGCTGTTTAAGCATAGGGCAGTGGCGCGCAAATGGGATTGGAGAGAAAATAATAAAATAAACCCAAAATAAGCAGTCCAACTAAAATCAGTATTCTTCCATGCAAGTCAATGGCAGGCAGAATACAACATGGGCAGCGAGTAGTGGTCGCTAAGGGGGGAGGCTCAGTGTGAGACATGTAACTATGCATTAGCAGGCAATCCTATGCAAATGAGGGTAAGGATAGCGAATCCCAGTTTTCCCCAGCATGTGAGTCAGCTCCCAACAGTGTAAGAGTAGGAATAGCCTGGTGCAAGCCTAGGAATTAGTTGACATCATGGGGGTGTGTGTCAGGCACACTGTAAGCAGATAGGAGCCCTGTGGCTTGGTTTTGCTCCTAGCTTAGCATAGCTAAGCTGGGGGGGGTGTCTAAACTTGCTTAGCACTCTTTACAAAGCCTAAGTTGGTGTGCATGCCACTCACCAGGTTTTACAGGAAGAAAAAAGAGCTTAAACCAGGAAATAGCAGCAGTGTGCACATTTGAGCACTCTGTTTGTGTGGCGTGCACATGGACATAAACAGGAAGGCAATAGGAAGGGAAAACAGCAGTATGAAGGTAACCAAGGATAACTAGCTTAGCTGGCAGGTGAAATGTATTAGAATCAGCCAATTACACAGGCAGCAGACCAGCCCATCCCAGAACACTGCTATAAACTAAGCAAACACCTTCCCCTCTGGTTTTTCCCACACTCTACACCACCAATATAAACAAGCGGGGAACTTTTAACACTCACAACAGCAAAATGATAGGGGCTACAATAGCTATCATACAACTTGTGGAAGAGGCTGAGGGTGGTGAGGATGTGAATGCTGCCGACCAACCCACAGTGAGGAGATGGAGAAGAGTGTACAGACCCAGGGTAACCTACCAGGGGCTACATGAGCTCGAGATAGTGGAGCACTATAGGGTGGACAGGGACCTCCTACAGCAAATTGTTGAGCTGTGCTGGCCACGCCTGACACACAGAACTAACAGAGGGGAACCCATCCCAGTGGATACCAAGGTATGTGTAGGCCTAAGAATACTAGCTACAGGTACATTCCAAAGGCCAACGGGGGATATGATGGGGATTTCACATGCATCAGCATCCAGGGTACTCCACCACTTCCTGGATGCCATGTCAGCACATGTCGGTGAGCACGTATACTTCCCCAACACCCGTGAGGTGTTGGCCAGCAATATGCAACTGTTCCACCAAATAGCAGAATACCCTGAGATAGTGGGTGCAATAGACTGCATGCACATATGCATCAAAGCACCACCCAGTGAGCGGCATAGGGTCTACATCAACTCCAAGGGCTTCCCCTCCATCAACTGCCAGGTTGTGTGCGAGGCACAGGACATAATAATGAATGTGTGTGCTGGCTGCCCTGAAAGCTATCACAATTCCCACTTCTGGCATCTGACTCAGCTGTACCAGAGATTTGTCAATGGGGACAGCCCTCACGGTCACCTAGTGGGGGAATGCTGGATATGCACTGGAGCTGTGGCTGATGACACACATCAGAAATGCACACACACTGGAACAAGAACTCCATAATGAGGCACACGCACAGACCAGAATTATAGTAGAGCATGTGTTTGGGATGCTCAAGTAACAGTTCTGGTAGCTGGATACATCCGGTGGAGCCTTTCAGTACTCACTAGCTACATGTACCCAAATTGTCCTTGTATGTGCCATGCTACACAATATGATCCTGCGGAAACAGCTGCAGCAGGAACAGCATGGGGCAGAGCCACACAGCCCCCCCACCATTGCCAAGACCTGCACAGGCACAGAGTGACTCAGAAGAGGAACAGCCTGAGCTTGCCTCAGTAGGCAGAAGGGGCATGCCCAGTAAGCCCTGGCCTTGGCAAAGAGGCAACGCATAGCACATACACTGACACAGGAGGGACCCAGGGAATAACATCTCTCTCTCTGACTCTCACATACAGTAAAAGGGATGCTAACCATTACACTACCTCTGCCTAAACATGTGTAGGGAGTGTACTATGTGCATCTGACATAGGCAGCCCTGCAGCACCACCCACAACACTGGAAGACCCACAAGGTAAGTGACTCACATATGCCAGTTGGGGGGGGGATCACATACCCAACAGTCACAGCCAGCAAGACAGGTTTAGACAAACACAAACAAAGGCTGTGCTATGGCCTCTGAATGAGGACTATGGGTAACCTCCCCCCATGCCTACACAGACAGACTACAGCAGGTCAGGCAGTGGGTGTAATTTCTGAAGGTTAGGAATTCAGAAACTAATATGTAAGTAATTAAAAGCTAAGATCTATAATACACTGGTATGCCTCTAGCCAGCACAATAGGTAAGACTACAGGCTGAAGTGGAGTACCCGACATACCAGTACAGTCCTAGCAAATGTGTACAAGTGTCAGATGTGTCCCCCCATCCGATGTAGAAATGTAATCACAGTCAGGTGTGCCCCATCCCAATCCTGTGTAGAAATGTAGAAATAGTCAGGTGTGACCCCATCCTACGTAGAAATATAGTAACAGTCAGGTGAGCCACTCCACAATCCTGTGTAGAAATGTAGAAATAGTCAGGTGTGCCCCCCCATCCCACGTAGACATATAGTAACAGTCAGGTGTGCCCCGCCCACCATCCTGTGTGAAATGTAAAAATAGTCAGGTGTGCCTCCCATCCTACATAGAAATATAGTAACAGTCAGGTGTGCCCCCCCACAATCTTGTGTAGAAATGCAGAAATAGTCAGGTGTGCCCCCATCCCATGTAGACATATAGTAAGAGTCAGGTGTGCCCCCACCATAATCCTGTGTAAAAATGTAGAAATAGTCAGGTGTGCCCCCCATCCTACGTAGACATATAGTAACAGTCAGGTGTGCCCCCCACACAATCCTGTGTAGAAATGTAGAAATAGTCAGGTGTGCCCCCCCATCCTACGTAGACATATCGTAACAGTCAGGTGTGCCCCCCCATAATCCTATGTAGAAATGTAGAAATAGTCAGGTGTGCCTTCCCATCCTACGTAGACATATAGTAACAGTCAGGTGTGCCCCCCCCCCACAATCCTGTGTAGAAATGTAGAAATAGTCAGGTATGCCCCCCCCATCCCACATAGACATATAGTAACAGTCAGGTGTGCCCCATCACAATCCTGTGTAGAAATGTAGAAATAGTCAGGTGTGCCCCCCCATCCTATGCAGAAATGTAGTAAAAGTCCATGCCAAATGATCGATGGGTACCCTGCAGAGACAGCATGCTACTTGTGGGTGTACAACACAAAGGTCAGCACTGCAGTACAAACTTACTGGACTTGATCCACACATTCAATACAGATGGCCATACTGGGCATGCCCACACACATAGAGTAATGAAGGCAATGTCAGTCAACATACTGAAAGGTCATACTGGGCATGCTCACACACTTAAACACATGAAGGCCATGTCTGCAAACAGCAGTGAAACAGACATATCTGGAAGCCGCAGATGTTAGTGTAGACACTCCTCAGTATGCACCACACATGATTTGCATATACAGTGGATATTAATACAGGCATATATGTAAGGACAACACACTATAATAAGCCAAACGTAGACATACATAGATGTGTGGAAGAGGGTGACTGTGACAAGGAGCCATCCAGGGCTCTCCACTCAGCAAACAGCCAAAGAGTCACAAACACACGAGGGTCTGATGTCACACACTGCAGATACTAGCCACCAGTATCTGTCACCATTACAGAGTATGTGGTGCACGTGCCAGCTGTGCAACATGACTGTTCAAGGAAGTAGTCATATAGCAGCTGTATACACATACCTGTGGAATATGACCCAGGTTGTGCCCGCATGTGACATGTCAACCCCTAGATGAATGGGTTATGGCCCATGCACGCACAATACCCTCCCCATAGCCTCACTATGACAAGCCTACTGAGGTCATCTACTGTGAACTACACCTTTGGGAGAGTTGTATCCCAGTAATCTCCCTGGCATGTTCCATAACTGTGTACTGCTGTAATGTGATAAATTAATTAGGTAGGAGGTCTAACCCCAGCGTTGGCAAGTGTGTGTGTGTGTGTGTGTGTGTGTGTGTGTGTGTGTGTGTGTGTGTGTGTGTGTGTGTGTGTGTGTCTGTGTGTCTGTGTATAGAGCAATGCTTTTTAGGGTGGTCACACTCCCTACAATTGAAATGCTCTACTTTGGTAAGGCTGCTGATGTCATCCACCTAGAAATACATCCCTGGAAAGGTTGTATCCTAGTAATCTCCATGGAGTGTCCCATAACTGTGTATTGTTGTAGTGTGCTAAACTAGGTAGGTAGGAGTTCTGACCCCAGTCTTGGCAACTGTGTGTCTGTCTGTCGGTGTATAGAGTAATGCTTTTTAGGGTGGTCACACTGCCTACAATTGAAATGCTCTACTTTGGTAAGACTGCTAATGTTATCCACCTAGAAATACATCCCTGGGAAGGTTGTATTCCAGTAATCTCTGTGGTACATCCCATAACTGTGTACTGCTGTATTGTGATAAAATAGTTAAGTAGTAGTTCAATTCCCAGACATGGCAACTGTATGTGTTTGTTTGTGTGCCTGTCTGTGGAGCGTAATGCTTTTTAGGGTAGTCACACTCCCTACAATTCAAATGGTCATCTTTGGCAAGGCTGCTGTTGTCATCCACCTAGAAATACACCTCTAGGTAGCTGTAGCCCAGTAATCTTCGTAACACGTCCAGTAACTGCGACCTGCTGTAGTGTGATAAGTTAGGTAGGTAGCTGTTCTACTCCCAGACATGGCAGGTGTTTTATGTGTGTCTGTCTGACCCTGTCTGTGTAGAGAGCAATGCTCTTTGTCAAGGCTGCTGATGTCATCCACCTAGAAATACACCTCTGGGAAAGATAGAGCCCAGTAATCTCCTTAGTGTGTGCCATAACTGCGTACTGCTGTAGTGTGATGTAGACCTCTGTTAGGGGTTCTATACCCATGCATGTCAGTTGTGGATATTTTGTGTGTGTTTCAATGTCTGTGTAGGGAACAATGCATTTTAGGTTAGTCACACTCAGTACATTTCCAATGGCCTACTTTGGCAGTCCTGCTGATGTCATGCAATGTGAAATATGCCTTTGGGGAAGGAGTTTTCTAGTGATCCCTGTGGTGCGTCCTATAACAACTCCATGCAACAGTGTGACATAGACCTCTGTTAGGTGTTCTATACCCAAACATGTCTGCTGTGGATGTTTTGTGTGTGTTTCAATGTCTGCGTGGGGAGCAGTGCACTTTAGGCTAGTCACACTCAGTGCATAGGGTCATAGGTTCATAGATTAGTACTAAGCTAACTGCCCTTGCAAGCCATTTTAAGCCTAGCCAATTATCCCTAGTGAGACTCAAACCCTGCACCTTGTGTTTGTAAGGCAAACACCTTAACCATTAGGCCACCCTCCCAACCCATGTCCAATGGCCTTCTTTGGCAGTCCTGCTGATGCCATCCAATGTGAAATACACCTTTGGGGAAGGAGTTCTCCAGTAATCTCTGTGGCGTGTACTATAACTGCGTAGTGTTGTAGTGTAATAAACTAGTTAAGTAGGGATTCAACTCCCAGACATGACAGGTGTGTGTGCTTGTAACTTGTATCCTGTGTGGAGGTGTGAGTGTGACACCTGGGCCCAATGTGGGGTGGGTTTTGCAAATATCTTTTATGATGGCCCTATACCACAATGTCCACTGTACAGGGATAACAGATGTGAAATAACCGAGAGGATGGGGTGCAAATCCATACCCATACATGTGACATCATGGCCAGGCGATCACAGTTAGCAACCCCAGTATTACACAGAGCACACTCTCAACCCATGTCACACACACACACACACACACACACACACACACACACACACACACACACACACACACACACACACACACACACACACACACACACGCACACACACACACACACACACACACATGCCGAGGCAACAGCCAATATCTGTGTAGTGCACTGCATATTGGTGACTGATAGTAACTATGGAGTGATTGCAGTGGCCTACAGAGGGCATGGAACCCTGTCCATCTGTTCAATAGTCATATACATGCAGACAGTGCACCTTCCCCATGTTCCCCACTGGACAACTGCAACACCTGTGGTGCCATCACGTGTGACCACAAAGGACATACCATGCCTAAAAACATGACCTCTATGGGCAGATGCCACTGATGCCAGGGAATGCTGTTAGCATGGTATCAATGTAGGTGCAGAGTTAACTTGCTGTCCATTACCAGTTCCTGCCACAGGTGGCCAAGACTGGCACATCTAATGATAATCTGTGTACACAAAATGGGCCCAACACCCCAGGTACAGTTCCACATGTCACTGTACATGCATGTGGGAGGTGTGCACATCCCAGACACTGTCCATGTCATGGACTAGGGAACACATACATGGCAAACGATGCACAGCATTGGCCACACGCAATATCCACCCAGGTGACTGGATGGTAGATACAATACCCACCTGTGTGGGCAAATGCAGAAACCACAGGCCTGAGCCATAATGCAGACCATTGTCATGTGGCCTGATGCCCTAGCCTTGTATAGACATCTGGCACAGATGACCACCACATGCCCATGCAGAAATGCACCCATGCATGTCAGTACTGGCACCCTGTGTGTTCGTGTGTGTGTTGTATGACGTGTATGATCACATCCACACTCACTGCAACCCCCAGTGGCATACTGAAGCATGCTGTCTGATGTCAGACACCTCCCCATACCCTTTGCCCATATAACTTCCATATGATCCATGTGGTGCATATGATACCTGCACAGGAATGTGTTGTGGCAATCTCATTAGGGATGAGCTGTATCCCTGGCCCTGCCAAGTGTGTCAATGTGTGTGCGCCCCTGTGAGAGTGTGGCTGTGTTGACGCTGGCATCTGTTCATGCAGACAGGCACATGTGCATCACCTACCATATAGCTACCATATCCCTGTTGCAGATGTCACTCACCATCACATATATGTTCTGTGGACTCCACAGCACGCATCCAACAACTGCATAGGACTGTGATAGCACTATATAGTCATGAGGGGTTTGATACCCAGTGCTGGTAGATGTGTGACACCAACATGCTTAGGTTTCACTCTCCTCCCCCTCCCTGACTTGTCACTGCCTCTTTCTGCCTCTCTCACTCCCTCACTGGTTGATGTGGAGACCTTTACCTGCTTTTCTTAGGCAGCAGCATGTGTATTTTAGGTAATGCTCATGATCAGCTGATGGGTTCTGCATGAATTGCAGCCCTCCCCTAGCTGATTGCATGTGGAACAGCTGTGGTGACATTCCCATATCCAATTGCATGGAAACACACTCCACTATCTAGGAACATCATGTTTGTGTTGGTCTTTTTCATTCACTGTGAGCAGGAACTCATTCTGTTGTTTGGCAAACAATATCTCAGATGGAGTGGGGATTTATCCCTGACAACATACACTGTGGAAACAGAATAAAACACATAGGAGGGGAATGTGCCTGACCTGACTACAGATTGTAAGTGCTGCTATACTGCATTCGAAGTAATGTTGGCTTAACAGGGTATGTGTGGATATGGCTGTCCTACATGTATTAATACCTGCCATGTCAGTTGTATGTTTATGAGGATTCCCCATCTGTAGGGTCATCTGCAAACTGGGCAGTGTGTGGTGCATTTGGTGTCATGTGTTGCCCACAGAACATATATCTGTGAACTGCTGAAGGTAGTGTGAGGATTGCAGTTTGTAGATGGTGAAAGCCATGACAGTTACTGACTTCATATCCCTCATAGGACATATGTTACAACAAACCCTGTTACAACAGTAAATGTATGATTTTATCACAGCAACATGTCAATATTGGCCCTGTGTATGTGCTTCCAGCCACAACTCAGTCAACCTTTGTACATATGTCATGCATTAAGAGGTGCATATGTGCTTTACACCATAATTAGTGTCATGATATCTGATAACAAGCCAGTGAGATATCAGACTGCTACACATGTTATGTACAGTAGGGGGTATATTTGATGACATAACCTGGACATACTGTGGTTGTTTGTACAGTACTGAGGTCTGTGTACTTATGGTGAATGTCGACAGTGTGTGTTTTATTAATATGTACCCTGGCCGGTGTACAGACTGTGGTAGTTGTCATCGTCCTAGGTCCCATCCTATCTGATGTTACATGCTGCTCCACTGTATGTTACCATATTGGCTTACATTTTGTAGGGCCATACACACACATGTCCCATACCACAGTCAACCATCAGACCAAACTGTGTAGTGGCCCAGTATATGTAGGGTTAGTGTGTGAGTGGCACATATGAGGATGGTGTCGAACAGATAGTCCATATGCTGTAATATCATGCTAGCTTGCCATATGTGGCTGTGGCTGTGTTCTCATTGGTTGTGGTTATGCACTTTCATACAGTTGTATCTTACCCTGTGCTGTGACATGCCTGTACAGCCTGCTATATATGCAGGTACATGTGCATTCCCCCATAGGAGATGTAGGCCAGTGTTGAGCCAGTCTGCCTGTAGTCTGCACAGTGCATTGTTACATGCCTAGCAGCTTAGTGTACTTACCCAGTGAGATGTCATGTGCAGATACTTGCCAGATGTACTGCTGCCGGGACTCCCTTAACAGTCATGTATGTCAGACAGAGCAGTGGGATGCTGTACAGATGTATGTCAATATCTAGTGTGTAGTATGTGGCCATGGCACCCCTGTACCAGTGGATATTATTTTATTTTTTTATTTTATTTTATTTTATTTTATTTTTGTTAACCGGGAAAGTCCGACTGGACACAGGTCCATTTTCAGCGGAGGCCCGGGGAGAAAAGCTCCATGATACAATACAATATTAGATGAAAACAGTAGAAAGCAATTCTTAACATTTATAGGTAGTACAGAGGACCATTTACATGGCATGTGATAACTAGAAGAATATACAGTCAGTAATCTAGTAGAATATACAAGTAGGACAAATAATACAAATATATATAAATAATTTTTTTTTTTTTTCCCTTCAAAATATTAGTAGATATAAAGTTGTAATACATTTATGCTTTAGTATAACTGAGAAGTAAATAAATGCCCATAGTGGCATAAAATAGGGTAAAGGTATAGGTAGGATGAGAGTAAGATAATCTTTGTTAGGTATTGTGTTAGTCTAGAAACAGATTAGAGTGTTTTTCAGGTAAGGGATATGGTACAGAATAGTACAAGTTTTGGAATGTTTACTGCTTATAGATTGATGAAATGTTAGGATGAATCTGTGGGATAGCAGTAGAGCTCAGTAAAGGAAAATGTTGTAGTGTAGCATAGTCCATGCAACTGAGCATAGATGTTGCTACCCTGGGGTATAGCAAGAGCAGAGCCAGATGTTAGAATAGTAGGATTTCAAGAGGTGTTTGAAATGGGTGCAAGAAGTATGTGTCAGGCCAGACAGAAGTGTGTGAATGCATAACCTATGGTGGCATATATATACCAGTCATTATGTGTTATACCCATCTGCATGGCTGTTAACATCCATATTGTCAGGCGAGGTACACATGTTTTGCACTAAAGGGTTCTGTGTATACCTCTGGACTGTACAGAGTGTGTCAGAATATCCACACATATTGGCCAATATCTCTGCTGCAGTCGACAGGGGCAGTATGTGCTAGCAGCGGTACTTTACTATGATGTCCTTAGGATGTTGGTCAGTAGCCAATGGCACACATGTGGAAAGCAGATGTGACCTCCCACCCACACCATGTCTGTGAAGACAATCCCAATTACAGTAGCAATAGTATATAGAACTGTAATAGTACACAAATAAAGGTTTTCCATTTCTACAAGCCTGTGTGTGGTGTTTTGTCCTATGACTTCTCTGCGGGTATATGTTGCATGCAATGATTGTCATTTGTATGGGTGGCCCATATAGTGTCCAGGTGTTCAGGTGTGAACTGTAGGCATAGTGGCTGTCCCATATTTTGTGCACCTTCTACATATGTATCTTACTGCACATATCTTTGTGTGTGTATGTGTAGTCACATGTATCTCTCTCTCTCTCTCAATATATATATATATATATATATATATATATATATATATACACATACACATATCTGTATCTGCATATAGGTGTCTATGTATATGTATCCTGGAGATGTTGATAGCTTCCACATTTTACATTTCCTATGGGAGCCAGACTGTACTGCATGATATGTTACCAATACCAGCCTGACATCATACAGGTGGGATATAGTACTGTTAACATCTTGTGCCCATGTCGTGTCAGGTCCTGGTTATGGGATCTACAACACTTGGTAGTGTATTGCAGGGCGGACGTGTTTGGCTGTGGGAGGGGTATGCCTATTCGTACAAGATGTATATTGTTTGGGGCCTCTCAACTCCATTAACGGCGCATGTGGACATATTTGTTTTTGTTACTCTACCATTGCTATCTACAGATGTATGGTCACATATACCTATATATATATATATATATATATATATATATATATATATATATAGATATATATATATATATCTGGTTACATATATATGACTGTGTCCGTATATACCTACATAGATATATATCTGCATACATATATGCACCTTGCTGTGTATATGTAGACATATAGGTGGGTGTGCTGGGGGCTGGGTAGGAGGGGCAGGCTCTCACTCTAATTGTGCCACACGGCCCTCAAGCTGGCATAGCTGGTCTCAAATCTCCCTGTCGAGCTCTCTATGCACCACGGCCTGGACCTGACGGTGGGTGACAGGTACCTCTCCGCACCCGCTCCCAGGGGGGGGGGGGGCTGAGCCCCATCCCCTGAGGTGGTTCCACATGAAGGTGGTGCAGGGCCAATGGAGGAGGAGGTCCCAGGCTGGGCCCCAGATGTGCTGGTTCCCAGTGCCATGGCCTGCTGACGTGGGACAGGAGGGTCCACTGGGACCCGCCTTCCCATATGAGCTATGGTGTTGCAGTTTTAGGACAGATATCGGTTAGTAATAGTGAATAGCACTCAGGATTAGTTATAACAGCATGCATAGGTATTCCCATTAACCCAAGACACCAGATTTACAACATTTGCAGGGTGAGCAGAAAACATGCATATATGGGACAACAGTGGCCATTACAACAGCATGCAGGTTTCATTGATGGCAACAGGCCACCAATATGGGAGTATATTAACATGGAACCAAATGTGAATATTTATAAACCAATAAGACATATGTCCCAACAAAAGACTGGAGTGTGCACCTACCCATTTAGGTGTGTAATTAGGTTATTGTTGCACATATGGTGGGGGTGAGAGTGAGGTCAGTTAAGAACTAATATATCCCTGTAGTTTTCACAACTTTCTTAGTCACTGCAATGATCTATCCCTTACATGTATTGTACACTACCCAATGGCCTTACTTTGTACAATGGTATGTTTGTAGATTAGTATATATGTGGACTGTGTCTTACGTATAGTCTACACCTCTTACCTGTTATAACTGGTGAGAAAATATTGTTAATACTACCTGACAAATTCCACACATACTCCCAGATTCCATGCTTGTAGACAAGTATATGAGTGAACTGTGTTGTAACTACAGTTTACACCTCTTAAATGTTATAGCTGTGGAGAAATATTTGTTAACACTACCTAACGAATACTACACATACTCCCAGATTCCATGTTGATGTTATACACATACCTAACAATTCATTATTGCACACACTCTGGTCAAGGCTTGACAGGATGCAGGTGTTAATGTGACATATGTTGGAATAGCTGTCATACACTTTGGGTGAGATGCTACAATGACAGTTTTGTTTTCATATACATTCTCTTTTTATGTTCAGGTACAGTTGATGGTAATGATTATGCATACAGCGTACTATCTGAACTTTCTGGCAAAGTCTGTACAGTTGTTGGGTCTAATTATGCATACAGCTTTCTATCTGAACATTCTCACAAACTCTGTACAGTTGTGGGGTATGATTATGCATACAACTTACTACCACTCCTGGGATTCAAACCCCTGCTGTGTGTGGTAAAAATATTTCAGTTGACATCACAGTACACTGTGCTATCAGGGAATTGATGTGATGCATTCCAATGGTTTCTAACTCTCCCTTAGTTGTTCTATATGACTGACCTCTTGGGACTTCCAACATTGTTATACTGAACTTCCTACACATTTTAACTGCACTCAACAGTGTGGGTAACACTGCTTAATACAACAGTACTATTTATAGAATGCAACACTACAGCAACATATGAAAGCAGTATGTACACAAGCACTCCAGGGGTTATACTTTTATTCACGAGATATCACACCTTTATTTCCACACAACCTATATGACAGTCTTCCTGCCATATTGTCTGGTTTATTCAGTATATCCCATACACAACACATTTTTATACAGGTACAACACTTTCTAGAACTGTTATATTTTTTTTCATATGACAGTACATGCAAGATTATTACTAACCTGCCTCGCGACGCAGCCTTTGCAGCCTAGCAGCATGGGCTTGGCTGGGTCGCAGCCTACTCATCTGCAGCTGTCAGAGAAATACAGTGATATTTAACCACTACCTATCCATAGTATACACAAGCTAGGCAATCATTATCTACATAGTAGAATGGGTACTTAGTGCTGGGGCATTGACCATCTGCCTTGATTCTTGGATCCACTGCTCCAAGAGGTCACCCCTCCACTGCTTCAGGTCAGCATGCTGATACCTGACCTGCTCACTAGTCCAGGGGATACCAGTGGCACTGGTGAGGTCATGGGCAAGACTGTCCCAGGCCTCCACTTTATACTGAGAGCCCTGGTACTGGCCCTGCAGTATTCTCTCCTCATGGTGTTTTACCAGGAGCCATACCATGAATCTGGACTCCTGGGTGCCCCAGTGTTGCACTCTAAATTGAATGCCTTCCCAACTCCAGCCATTCTGCCTACAGTAGGGAGTTTCAACCAGTTATGGGAATTATTGGTGACTGTGGGGTTTAAATGCACCCAATTTCCCACACTTTCCCATAATTGAACAGTTTTGAAAAGGCTAAGCTATGGGCACACCTGCTTACCTAATGTTGGCATTGCTTAAAGGGGTATACCATTGAGCAGATTGAGTTAGCCGGCCTACACATTGCTTACACCATGTAAGCTGAGCTGTGCAATGCTTAGCGTTGCTTAATATTTAATTAGCATTATATTTTCCTTTTGACATTGATTTATTATTTGTTACTGTGTCTGGTATCTGTGATGCATGTGTATGTGCACTGTATGGGGTCCTGGGGATTTCAATACTTTATTACAATAATACCTCACATCTGGCCTTACTGCAGTACTCCAGTTCACATATTTATGTTATGTAGCAGGTTATACAACATCATACTGTACATAGATTCATTTCACATGTTCAGTTTGATTTTCCTGTGGTGAGGATTTGTTTGTTGAAACCTCATTCATATGTACTGCTATGATGGCTTAGTAGTTAGCTATTGTGACCCTAGTGTATAGGGTCCTGGGTTTGACCCTTGCAGGGGCTGTTTATTTTGTTGCTGGGCAGAACACGGGCCATTGGATACAGAGTGATTAAGGCACTTTAAAGCAGTTGTAAGTGGGTTTGCACGAGTTTGTGCTGAGCTAAGCACTGCAAACTTCCGGTTACAGTTTCTTACACTCAGTTAGCTTCTAAATAGCTTAGTCTGTGTAGGCAGTGCTTACCCCCATGGAAATGCACTTAAATGTACTTACCTTTGCATACATATGCTTACTACTGCTTATTTGTGCTTAAACCTGCTTACTAGTGCCTTATTCATTATGACATTGACACTTCACATGTGCATTCCCTGCAGTACTCCATTTCATAAATATATGTTATTTAGTGGGTTTTGCAACAAAAATATTGGTTATAATGTGCTTTGCCATGTAAAATAGACTGTGCTGTAGTGGGACTCGAAACAGGAATGACTGCTCATTAGGTGAATACTCTGCCAACTACACTATTGCTGTGCTGTTTCAGTTGCATGTATTTATTCTGTTCAGCCTTTTAAGCTGATTTAACCATAGCTAAGGATGGGTACACCTGCGCACCTACGGTTAGCTGTACTCAGATTTTTAAATAAAAATAAAGGGGTTTCTTCATTTGATTTTTATGTACTGTTGCTGTTGTACACATGGGGAACTGTTGGTGGGGATTGACACCTATGAGCGATCTCGCTCATTTCTTACCACTTTCTGCTGTCCTATATTGCAGGGGTGCATTTATTCTGAGAGCTCTGCTCTCAGACACACCCCCTGCACTAGTACATGCTCCGTGTAAGCCTAGGAGCTAGGGCAGCGCACCTTCATTAATATGCATGGCGCACTGCTGTCCTGCTCCTAAATGGGAGCTTCTGTGCAGGACTAAGCTAGTCCTGCACGGAAGATTAGTGAATCTGGGGGAAGGTGTTTTCTAAAACATACCTACTTAGGGAAAAAGCATAAATCGCCTTTAAGTTAAGTATTATGTAAATACAAAGTGCTACATAAAAAAACATAGGCTTCATATAACTCTGTACGTATTTGCGTATTGCAGATAGATGTGGCTTTGCACAGTCACATTTGAAAGAACTAAGGCACGTTGCAGACTGCACAGCTTTTATTATTAATATTTAAAAAAATAAAGGTTTTAATATGTTTTATATATGGGTAACATTATGTGGACATCAAACTAATAATAGAATGTGGAGACTCAGCATGGGATCACAGAAGGAAAACATTAAGAGGGCTGTGTTGGAGAAGGTGGGAGAGGAGGGACACAATGTTTTTGGCAAGGGATAGAACCCCCCACCCCCTTATTTTTTCATTTTTTTTTTGTATAAGACTGTAATGTGGGTGGTTAATAGGTGACAGAGTGTGTGCGAAAGGATAAGGGAAGAAGGGCTGAAGGTGCAGAAGCAAGCATCCCAGGCAACAGGCCCATTTCCACTGCCAGATAGTGGGACAGTGGAGGATCATGAGGAGGTAGGGCCTGTGATAGTCTGGTGATTGTGACCAGGTGGCACAGTAAGTCTTAAACATTCTGAAGTGAGGCCTCAATTGTCTGACTTTGCCTATCAACTACTTCTTCCAACACGTCCTCAATCAAGTCCCAAGGTCCCATTCAGTGATTCTTGCCAGGCTACCACAAGTCAGAGTGCTTGCAGGAACAGTGCCACCATCCCAACCTTGCAAAGATGTCCCCACATGGACAGAAGATGAATGCTCCCTCACCTGAGTAGCACGTGCCTGGGATGCTCCAATGCATTTTGAATCTGTAAAATAATTAACATAAATGGAAGAGAAAATAATACAAGACAAATGAGTGCATAACTAAGATAAGAAAACAGAGAAAAAGGGCTAGACAAAAGAGAAAATGCACAAAATAAATTCACCCGTCATTTTACACAGCATTCACTTTCTTAGTTAAAAGCATTTTTATTCTATACATTTATATTGAATTATAACATAATAAATGGAAAGTGCTTTTGCAGACTTTGGGATGTCATTTTATGGGACTTGCTTATGCTTATTTGCCAGGACAGTGTTTGTTATCAGGTAATGGTGAGATTTAATTGCCGCACTTTACTGCATAGACGTTATGATCATATGTGTGCCTGATATGCATTGTTTGTACTACTGCACTGCCAGTATGCTTTATAAATATTTACATCTTATAAAATCGGTTAAAGGCAGAATACTGCACTTTTATACTGATATATCTCTCACTCCTGTTTGCAGTAATATACTCAATGCACTCTAGTGCTTCAGTTACTGTTATCTAAAAATTATTTCTTTATATATAATAATAAAATGAGTTAAAGACAGAAATATGGCAGTATATACTGGCATATCTCACTCTTGCTTCAAATAATGTACTGAATGTACTCTAGTGTTTCAGTTACAACTTTGTATGAATTATTATTAATTATACAACGACACCCCATTAATATTCAAAAAACGTGCACGCTGATTGGTCAGCGTGCACGTTGTAAATCAGAGTTATAGTACAGCAACAGAGAACGCAATATCTCCATTGCTTCACACTGTCTCGCTATGTTAAACTCGTTTAACATAGCGAGACAGCATTAAAAAAAGCAACGGACATTCTCCAATGCTTTTTTTAATGCTGTCTCATTATGTTAAACGAGTTTAACATAGCGAGACAGTTTGTAAAAAGCAACAGAGATCTTGCTTTGTCCGTTGCTTTTTACAAACTGTTTCGCTATGTTAAATGGGTTTAACATAGCGAGACAGCTTTAAAAAAAGCAATGGCTCCGTTGCTTTTTTTAAAGCTGTCTCGTTATGTTAAACCCATTTAACATAGCAAAACAGTTTATTTTTACAAACTTACAATCCCACACTCAGGCATTACCAATAAACTTAGCAAACTGAATGTAAACCCTTTTATTACAAGATGGGTTGCCAACTGGCTCACACACCAGTCACACACTATCAAAGTGGGTGACTCCTCATCAACCAGCAGACCTGTCACCAATGGGTTGCCACAAAGGTCAGTGCTGGGCCCCTACTGTTTGATATATACTTGTAAGAAGTTCAGGCCAAAACTAAGGGGCTATGGCTGACCAAGTTTGTGGAAGACTACAAACTGGGGTGCAATTACTGAATCCCCAATGATGTCAGTCTACTTCAGGAGGGTCTTACATAGACCAACAACTAGCGTCTTAGTCATGGACTCAAACTGAATGCAAAAAAATGCATCCTCATTCCCTTTGGTAAAACAATGTCCCTTCACACTATCAAATTAACAACACCCTATGTACCCATGAAGTGGTAAGAGAGCTGGGATCACAAGTAGACTGTGACCTTAACTTTGACCACCATGTGTCTAATGTAGTAAGGATGGCTTTCTACATAGCACACTTGATTATAAAAGGCATTACTTCTAGAGCAAAGGAGGGCATAACCTCTCTATACTCATCACTAATCAGGCCCATAATTAAGTATAATGCCTGTTTCAGTATGTACAGTATAAAGCACCTGCAGCAACTGGGGAGACCTCAGAGGTTTCTAACAAAGAAGATCAAGGGACTCCAGCATGTGCCTTACACAGACCGACTAAAGTCCCTGTAACTATACTCAGTATCATATAGTCTTCTTAGGGGAAACTTATGCTTGGCTTACAGAGCAATCTCCAACCCAAACCTAATGAATTTGCTACATATCTGAAAATTAAACAGGACTAGAGTTACCCATTCCAGGGACCTAAATATGGCCTGTGACTTGAATAGGATGTACTGGAGGGACTTGTCTCCCAGTGACTGTTGCATCTTTGGAATAGGCTGCCAATTCATGTGAAGCAGAGCACATCTATGACAGCGTTCAAAAGGAAAAAACACCAAGGCCAGCACAATTAGTCAGCAATATCCATCCATTTAATCAAAAATAGATAAAAGAAAAACAGACCGTTTTTGGCTAACAAGTCTTCTTCAATGCTCATTGCTGCTTTCTTTCCACCCACCATATAAATAATCACATGTCTATTTTAATTGGTTAATCACATTTGTTCATTCAAACCAGGTGCAAACAACACATCTAAAAATACAATCCATTTTCTCTTTTTAATTTAAAATATCATGCCATCCAATTTTAACCCTCTCATTTGACATAATCCGAGCTATAATAGTAAATCTGAACTGAGCTGAAGAGTGTTACTTGGTGTGTTTGTACAATGCATTGGACATTCGAGCACATCTAACATGACAAAGATGTTCAGAAATGCACAACTTCAAAGGTCAAGTGGTTTGGACAACATAAAATGCTTGGCAATTGTAGTGAACCGAATAAATAACCCAATCTGAGGTACAATTTCCATAAACATGTATGTCAAAAACACAAGATGTATTCCTTGAAATAAATTCCTTGGTTTTATTTACATACTTGCAGAAACTGCAATGATAACAAGGCTGGCAGCCCCTTATTGGTTCACCCCCTAAAGTCAATTGTTGATCCACATTCCTATATGGGTCTATATTAAATAATTGAATGCATAAACATTAGAATCACTAAAGATCGAACTTTAGTGATCAAACACTTAAATGTTCGAATATTTAAAAAAAAAGTAAGAAAGAAAAAAACAAAATGTAAAGTGTTTAAGCAGGGGGGCAAGCCCCCCTGCACCCCTCACACCCCCCGCTACTTAAATATACCAACTCCGAGACCGCACTTCAGTGCACTACAGTGCGGAAATGGAAAATTTCCATTTCCTACACTGTAGAGTGATCTTGGAGTTGGTATATTTAAGCAACGGGGGTTGCAGGGGGGCTTGCCACCCCTGCTTACACCCTTTCGTTTTTCTTTGTTTTGTTTTATTTTTTTTTTTTTAATTTTTTAAAATATTCGAACATTTAAGTGTTCGATCACTAAAGTTCGATCTTTAGTGATTTTAACGTTTAAACGTCTGATTATTTAATATAGACCTTTCCTATACATAGGTGGTCATTTGTAATGGTTTAACTATCCTCCTATAATTTTTCCTCATCTATATGAAAACAAACAACTTGGGGGAACTATGTGTCTCAATGAATCTTCCGAGGTCAAAATGCCCCAATGTCTGTTAATAATATTAATCAGAACCGAAATGTTACTACCGTAATTGTTGACCAGCCTTAACTGAGTTTTGGAAACTTGTTTTTTGTTTTGCTATTTTAATAAAATTTGCCTTCTTATGTTCTGAACAAATTGACTAGAATCCATCACTTGTTCAAATTTGTTTTCCCTGTTCAAGAACTTATTAATTAATTCCCAATTCTGTATTGCAAATCCTTCATCTGGTGAACATATTCTTTGTAGTCTCATAAATTGAGACTTGGGGATATTCTGAATCACATGTTTGGGATGACAGATATCTGACTGTAACACTGAATTCATCTCTAGATGTTTCCTATGTGCTTGACTTAACAATGTACCATCTTGCTGGATGTGAACTTCCACATCCAGAAATGCTATATGTGTATAACTGCAACTCAGTGTAAACTGTAATCCCCACTTGTTATTGAGATATGTCACAAATCCATTCAAATACTCTGCATCTGATAGCCACATCAGACAACAATAATCAAGGTACCTATGCCATATATCCATGGATTCTAAATATGCATTGTGCATAGGATTGTAGATAAGTTGAACCTCCACATAACCCATAAATAAATCAGTGTATATGGGAGCAAAAGATCCTCCCATCGCTGTTCCCCTTAATTGTAGATAGCATTCTTGTTGGAAATAGAATGCATTTTTATTCAATACTTGTTCAACCAAACACACCAATGGTATGTTTAAACCTGGACTGTACAAAGATGCCCTATCCAACCAATAATTAATTGCTTCTAAACCCACCCAGCGTGGAATATTGATGTATAAAGATATCACATCTAAAGTACATATGTACCAACCATATTCCAAATGGGTATCTTGTATTATATTCAAAAATTCGATTGTGTCCTTTATTTTAGATCTTACACATGATAGAAGTTGTTTCAAGTAATACTTACCCTGGGAAGATTTTCCTTGTTTCACTGCTTTGATGAAATGGGAGTTCGATATTTTGAGTGTCGACAAAGTGAGATTTGATAATTTGGGATTTCGATGAACTGAGGTAAAGATATATATATATATATATATATATATATATATATATATATATATATATAACCAGTTAGACACAATATATTTACTATTTTATTCAGGCTTAACAGTAGGTTCAGTGAGTCTTTTTAAGTGCCTCTCCTGGTCTCTCGTATTGTAGGATATCTCATCTTCAGGTGTAAAGAGAAAAGAGAAAAAGAGAAGACTTAAGACAATTCTTGTTCACCTGTATTTCACTTTTTTTGCCATTAACACATCTGATTCTTTCTAAGCCATTGCATTCACTGCAGTATTTCCTTATCATACATTTGTTCATATATATCTATCTATATATATACACACACACACACACACACACACACACACACACACACACACACACACACACACGCTGCACACACACACACACACACACACACATATATATATATATATATATATATATATATATATATATATATATATATATATATATATATATATATTTATATATCAGTATGTGAATGACCATACTTTAGTAATCTTCCGTTTATAATAATGTACTTTGTTATTTTCTGACAACAGTGGAAGTTTTGACTAAATGATTACAATAAATGAGTTTTGCCTCAAAGAGTGTTGATCATTTTTCTGGAGGAAAAACACGTTTAAGAATTTTAACATGGATGCAAATGATCTTATCTTTACAGTGTTTCCTCTTGATTTGTATGCATTTTATTTGCTATAAGTGTACCTTATATATTTCCCAGTCTGCTTTTGTATAGTGAATACACCTTCTGAAATTGATGGGATTTACTTCTGAATAAAACAAGGATAAATATACAATGACACTGAGTCATTATTGCAAATAGTAGCCTTTCCAATTTGAGTTTACCTTCTGAAATTAAAATTGTAAAGGATGCTATTTGCAATAATGACTCAGTGCCATTGTATATGTATCTTTGTTTTATTAAAAAGTAAATCCCAGCAATGAAGCTTCACTTCACTCTTCTAATGCAGAGACCATCACATGGCAGATTATTCATTTTATAAAATACAAGCACAGTAATTGGTGCTTAAAAGTTAATAGCTCTGAAACAGACCAGCGGGGCACTCTTAGTAGAAAAAGTTGAGTGGATAGCTAAATGACTATGTTATCTATGTCAGCATAGATCTGATGAAGAAGAATTTTTAACTCGAAAGTGCTTATCTTTATTATGTTTTGTTCTTGTTTTTTTTTTTTTTTGTTTTATTAAAGTGTATGCTTCGGACCGTGGTTGTCAGACTGTTCTTCATTTTGATTTTTGATTTTAGCTCAGAACAAATAGGAAAAAAACTTCTGAATAAGTAATGGCAGAAGTGAAGGCAAATTTTTGCTATAGCTTTACCAGCTCAAAGCAAAGATTTGGGGAGTATGGCATTATTTAAAAATAAGCAGACATTTTCTAAAGTTTGTATCACAAAAAAAGATAAAAGAAAAGAAAAAACATCAGACAGTAAACTCCAGTGTTGCTTAGATATTTGAGAATATAAAAAACATGTACATAGCAGATAATACCTATGTAGTGATTGCACAATGAAATCTGAGATTAAATATTGCCAATATCTGAGAAGCCCTGCTGCCCAGACATATGTCTTTCCCTACCTTCTCTGTGTTTCTGTCCTCTAGACAGCATTTTCTGTAACTGTTTGCTTGTTTTTGTGAACCTGGTTCATTGATGACTTAACTTTTTGATGGACAGTTTTGCCTTATTTAATTGTACAGTGCAGCTTAACATCTACCAGCCATAATTTATATTTACTACTAGCTGGGTAAGACAACATGCAATTTAGCCAGAAAAATAATCCTGGCTGGAAATGTATACTGGCTGTCCTTCATTTCATACAGAATGACCTCTTGGATTTGTTTCCTAGCGAAGTGAGTTTACATCCTGAAGAGCAGAAC
>NC_056745.1:1435886881-1435964381 GCF_019279795.1 Protopterus annectens | reverse complement strand
GTGCCTTCTATGCGGAGTCTGCATGTCCTCCTTGCATTCATGTGGGTTTCCTACGGTTCCTCCGGTTTACTCTCACATTCCTGGAGCATTTCTCCCTGGGCCTCTGCTGAAAATTGGCTTTGTTCCAAGTCAGACTTTTCCGGTAAACAAATGTTAATTTAAAAAATATATATACAGATATATATATGCATACACATAGGTTTACATACATACGTATACATATATATGTATATATATATATATATATATATATATATATAGATATATATATATATCTATATATATATATATATATATATATATATATACATACACACATATATATATATATATATATGCTTAGATACAGATATACATACCGAGAGAGTGTGTATATATTTATCTATCTATACTTATACACACACACACACACACACACACACACACACACACACACACACCAATATATATAGAGATATATATATATATATATATATATATATATATATATATATATATATGTATGGATTCACTTTATAACCTCGAATTACTGAAATGTCGAATTTCAGTATCTCGAGGCTATAAAGCCGAATGTTAAAAATAGCAAAAGCCCATAATCGCGAATTTGAATATAAGTCGAATTCGCGGTTATGACCTTACGCTGCGTAATGTCCGGGATTGTGTTTTGATGGTGCACGGTGCCATGTGTGGATGTAGGTGTTATGTCAGGTAAGTGTTTTCTAAGGGTTGTGAGTGGGAGTTAGAGTGTGTGTGAGTGTGCTGATGTGTTTGATGTGTGTGTGAGGGGTCGGAGAATGTGCGTGTGTGAGTCGGCTTCTGTTTTGTGTTTGTGCGATCTCGAAGTTAGTATATATAAGTAGGGGGGTTTTGGGGGTGCATGTGTGTGTATGTATGTAGTTTTGTTTGTTTTTGTTGTGATGTGGGTGTTGTGGTGTATGTGTAGTATTGTGTGTGTGTGTTTTTCGGTGTTTTGACTTTCGCGGGTTTTTTATGTCGGTGTTTTGTGGATTCGGTTTTATAGTCTCGAGATACTGAAATTCGACATTTCAGTAATTCGAGGTTATAAAGTGAATACATATATATATATACATATATATATATATAAAACATTGTATTCCTTCACTGGAAAGTAACCACTTGGCCACTAACGAAAAAAACACAAACGGTAGCAAATTACACCCATCAAAGTGGGGGGCTTCACCCTCCCATGATAGAAATTTTATAAATTAAAATGCTTTTCCCCAAAATTATACTGTGTGTGCAGTAAAAGAAATGTGCAAGGCCAAACAGCAATTTTCAAAATAATATGGTTTGCTTTGTAAGAACAGTTAAGTGATGACATTTTATTAAAAAGATTTCTTGTAAATGTTCAGCTTAGATATTAATAACATATAGCTGTGGGCTTACTGTAAATGGCATCCTGTTATAGAAAAAAGGAAGTTACATTTACATCTCAAACAGAAACTTTGCATTATAGGGACTTTCTGTGAGCTTTCAGATGCAGAAATAAATAAAATAAAATGCAGACTCTTCAAGTGTCGCAAAGATGACGTGGAGAGACTTTTTGTGAAGTCTTCAGATACAGCAAAAAAGAAAAGCACCAAAGAAGGATATAAAACAGAAATCAAACCAGAAGAACAAGTCACAAGGACATTAAAAATAACATTGTTTGACATTTAAAAGAGTATATAAACTGGACAGTATTTTCACTCTTTAGTGACGCCTGTGAATGAGTGTGCATCAGTCTGTAGTTATATGTGTCTAGCTGTGTTATAATAGAATTGAAATAACTGTCTGGCAAGAATTTGTACTAATATAAATAAATATTAACGGATACGGTAGTACGGTATCTCTCTGGTCAGCTGCTAATAATATTTTGCAGTGGTGAGCCTAGCCCACTGACCTTGACCTTTTTTATCCATTACCAACATTTTTCATCTTCTTCTTTTGGCTTTTCCAGGTTAGGGGTCACCACAGCAGATCACCTGTCCGCTCATGATTGGCTGTGGAGTTTTACAGTGTCTAGTTACCAGCCCGGCACCCAACCTTCCGCTGAAGGCGTACACATGCACACACTCACACCTAGGGCCAATTTAGAGTATCCAATCCACCTACAGCATGTCTTTACCAACAGTTAATTTTTCATAAAGGCCTTAAATTTTCATGAGTTCAACAGACTGACAGTTCCAGTGCATCAACAGATCAACAGTTCCATTACTTTGTGTGTGGATACAGAGTGATGCCATAGAAGCTGTCCTGTGACGTTCCACCATCAAATAATCTGTTGAAGGACACTGTGTCTTCTAAGTGACTTCAACCTGATCACCTGTTTGTCATCTATGCTAAATATGATAAATTCTTCACAGTTATAACATGGATGCCAGTACAGACAGTTAACTTTACAATGCCCACATATTGTATATATAAATTTACATGGTTTAAACCTTCTGTGTCAAACATGAAATGCAAATCTGAAATGTTTAATGTTCAAAATTTAGATAACAGTTGTGTTTGTAAATGGATAAATGCCTAGAATCCATACATAAAATGTACAGCAATTCATAAAGACTGTTTTTTTATGTGGAAGTAACTTTCCAAACTTATGTCTATCTTGTCAAAAGAGTCTAGTATGTAACCCATACCATAATATATATCCTATTTTGATAAACAATCTGTTTGATTCTAGTGTTGTTAGTTCTTCACATATACAGCAGTTAAATGTACCTTCTGCAGTCATGCCTTTGTCAAATATAATGCAAACTGTTGCACATTTTCTTTAACATCTTAAGGCTTTACCTAAATCTCATACAGTACAAGTTTTTGCAATTATTGTCAGAAATGTAATAGACTACATAAAAATGTTATTTATAATAAATATTGCAGATGCACAGAAAGAAAGAAAAAAGTTCTAATATAGTAAAGTGTGCTATTAATATTAACCATTTAAAGAAAAGGTTTTCACAGATTTTCAAAATTTCCCTAGGGACAGTAGTAAGGGACAATAATGCCATTTAGAGAAACAGACTCAGCATAGCATTCACACTTTACATAATTGCATTTCTGGTTTAATGTAACAATCAGATAGAGTCCAATATTTACTAAGGGCACAAACTACAGAAGTTAATCTGACAAGACAGTTACAAAAAGCCCAGTAAGGTTGACAAAGGGGTACAAAATACATCAATTGACATGGGGCAGGGATCAGCAGAAATGACAATTATTTCTCCTGTTGATATATATCAATAGTCTTGTTTATTGCAGACTCTGCCTCAGTGGCAAGACAAGAAAGGAACTCTGTTTCAATATGTTGACATTTAAACAATGGTTGACATACACTGTGTGGTGTATTTGAAATAATGCTTTATTTAATTTTTTTTTAATTTGCATTTACACATGCCAGTTTGGGTCAGAAGGAAATTTGTCAACAGTGTTGGCAGACCCCTAAAACATGCTCCAGTACTACAGGAGTTATGGGCATTGATTCCCAAAATGATTTACAGGGAAAGTTTAGTACTGTCAAAATCAAAGCACATAAAAAATGTAATGCAGAAGAGGCTACAGTAAATGCTTTGGCAGATGTCAGAGCAAAGCAAGCAGCTGAAACTGGTGAGTGTCTAGACTCACATCAGTGTTTAAAACACACAGACAAGGTAATGCTAGTTCCCACCATTTAAAAAATTAAAAAAATATCTAAAAATGATCAGACAGACAATCTAAATAGCATGACAGAAAAAAACAAAATTATGTTTTGGTCAGGCAAGATGGTATGTTAAAGCAATTCCATCAGACAGTTAATCCCCAGGATTCACGAATCTTCCATGTAAGACTAAATTAGTTTTACACGGAAACGCCAGTCTGAGTAAGACGGCAGTGCGCCATGCATATTAATGAGGGTGCGCTGCCTCAACTCTAAGGCTAACACAGAGCGTGCACGAGTGCAGGGGGCTTGTCGGACTGCCGAGCAGTCCAAAAATCCACGCCCTTGCAAGTCTCTCAATTGGGAAATGTCAACTGACATAAGCGAGTCTGCTCAAATGTGTACATACCCAACACTACACTCCCCCACATTCTAAACCCCTGTACAATTATAAAATGTAAAACCTTTATTTATTTTTTTATTATTCCCAATATAGCTGCCCGTATTTGCACGTGTTTGTGTGGGTTTGCCCATTGCTTAGCTACAGTTAGCAGTTTAGACATCACAGAGGATAATAAGAAACTTATATGCAAATTACGGAAAATAGCAATAGCATAGTGGTAGAGTCTTCACACAAAGAGGAAGCATTCCCGGTTCGAGTCCCACCACTCCCCTTTCTATTTTCTGTTGGAAATCTATATATAAAAATAATTCCTGACATTTATAATTTAAATTTTAGTAAAAAGCATTGAAATGGCCTATGTAGTAGTGAACAAATATATATGGGTCTAGGTTACAACGTCGACAGATGAGAAGACCGACAGCGAAATCACCAATGCCAGAAGATCGACGGATGAAAACACCGACGCGGAGAACACCGAGATGGGGAAAGGATGTGTAAGTATGCGGTAGTGACGGACGTTAGGGTCTGATAAGTAAGTGTCACGATGTTGACGGTCTGTAGGGGTAGGGGTGGAGTTAAGTGAGTTAGGGTTAGGCGGGTTAGGTAAGTGCAGTAGTGAATGTTTTGGGTTAGGGCGGGTTAAGTAAGTTAGGGTTAGGGCCGTTAGGTAAGGGTGCAGTAGTGAATTTTTGGGTTAGGGGTGGGTTAAGTGAGTTAGGGTTAGGGCGGGTTAGGTTAGTGTCGCGATAGTGACGGACCTTAGGGTTAGAGTTCGGTTAGGGTTGTGGATAGTTGTGTATGTAAGGTTTAGTGTTTGTTTGTTAGGATTTAGGTGTGCTTGTGTTGTGTGTGGTTTTGGTCAGGGAATTTGTTTTGTTTATTGGTTGTTGTGATGATGTGTTGAGTGTGTGCGGTGTCGTGTTTGTGAACTGTCGATGATGTGGTGTCGGTGATGTCGTTGTCGATGTTGTGTGCTGTCGGTGTTATAACCTAGAACTATATATATATATATATATATATATATATATAAGAAGGTGAAATGGTTATGCATACTGATGAATGCATAAGTAACATACCTTAAGCAATGTGAAGCACTGATAAGCAAAGTTTACCAGTATTAAGCATATTTAAGTATAATTGCTCATAGCTGAGCACTGCTTTAACTAGCGCAATAGCTTTGCGTGGAGCTGCGCATCGTGCAAACTAGCACAAACAGAACATGTTTGCACGTAGCTGCGCACCGTGCTAACTAGCATAACGCCGGGCAAAGTCGGGCAATGTCAAGCAACGTAGAGCACCGTAGAGCAACGCCGAGCAATGTAGAGCAACGTAGAGCAATGTCAAGCAATGTAGAGCAACGTAGAGCAACGTCGGGCAAAGTTGAGCAAAGTCAGCTAAACACAGCCACACCTCCTAGCCAGTCTGGCCATTAGTAAAATAAAAAGCAATGACAGGCCTTGAACCCGGGATACTGTGCACCATAATCACAGTACTGAACCACTAAGCCATGACAGCTTTTCATAAGCATGCGCTTTCAACACACACATACATATCAATGGAAGTTTACCCATTGCTAAGCAGGTGTGCCGTCAGCTGAGTTTTGTCAAAACTGGCCAATCACAAATAAGTGTGGGAAATGATGCATATTTAAGCTCCGTAGGTGGGAATACTTGCCATAACTGGTTGTAGCTCCCATCTGCAGGCAGCAATGGCCGGTGCTGGAGAGGGATCTCATTTTTGAGCACAAAGTTGGGGCATTGAGGAGTCAAAAGTAATGGTTTGGCTCCATGTCCATAATCATGAGGGTCGGCTCCTGTGGGGCCAGTACCAGGACACCCATTACAAAGTGGAAGCCTGAGACCATCTAGCTCATGAACTCACCAGTGCCACAGGTGTCCCTCAGACTGGTGAGCAGGTCAGACACCACCACGCAGACCTGAAGAGACGCAAGGTGGATCAACTGGACCATTGGATCCAGGAGGCCCATGAGATGGAAAATGCCCCACTACTGAGTAAGTAGCCATGGAATTAGGTATGTAAGAATTGCTATTCTAGTGTATACTATAGATAGGTATGTCTCAGTATCACTTCATTTATTTCACAGCTACAGGTGTCCGTGCTGCGAATCAGTAAGCCTATGCAGATAGGCTGCTAAGTCTGCACCACCAGGCAGGTTAGTAATTATTCTGCTTGTACTGTTATGTAAAATAAATGAGAGGGCCTGAAAAAAAGTGTTTTAACACAATAAATAAAGGTATAATAATTCTCTAATAATTATTTTGCATGTACTGTTACATTAAATAAATGAGACAGCCTCTAGAAAAGTGTTTTAAGTCTTTAATAAAGGTATAATTCCTGGAGTGTGTCTGTGTCATTTTCTTTGACATGTTGTTGTACTCTTGCATTATAGTAATAGTACTGTTGTATTAAGCGCTGTTAACACACAGTTGGGTAGGCCCATATAAAGTGGATGAAGGGAGTGCCAATAGCTTTTAAGCATATTTACAGTCCTCAACTGTTGGTTCGTGCCCAGCATGTACAGGTTAATCTGGCACATGAGTAGCTTGGTATTGTGTTCCTCAGAAATGTCCTTTTGCTGGCAGAAATGTAGGGAGCTGTTAACATATAACTGATAATTTCACCTAAACATATCTAGATAAGTATAGGAAAGTAGAGCTGTCAGTGTACCATCTCAGCAGTAGTGTGTCTGAGCAACTCACAAAATATGTAGCAGTAACATCTGCATCCCGGACAGTTTGTATGTCAGAAACATCCCATGTATATAAAGATCTAGCAAAACCCATTTCACAATTTAAGGACAATTGGGTAGTGTAATAATACATGTAGAGGACATATAACTGCAGTTAACAGGAATGTAGTATAAACTAGAAGGATATATAAGTTGTTATTGGAGCTATCATTTTCCACCCTACTGTATGTGCATAAAAAATGCAATTCCACACCTCAATGGGTATGTATAATCTCAAAACATTTGTTGGGACATATGGCCTATTGGTTTATAAATGTCTGCATTTATTTCGATGCATGTGCCCTGTTCAAATACCACAATATTGGTGGCCTGTTGCCATCAATTAAACCTGCGTGCTGTTGTAATGTCCACTGCTATTCTATATATGCATGTGTCATGCTTGCTGCTCAACTGTTGGAACTCTGGTGTGTGGGGTTAATGTGAATACTTCTGCATGCTGTTATAACTAATTGGGAATGCTGTTGACTGCTACTAACTCATATTTTCATTAAATCTTCCTAAACATAGAACGTATGGGAAGGTCGGTCTCAGCGGATCCACCTGTCCCACCTCAGCTGGCGATGGCACCTGGCACCAGCAGGTCCGGTGCCAAGCCTGGGACCTACTCCTCCATTGGCCCTGTGCCACCTTTGGGTGGAAGTGCTGCAGGGGATGGGGCTTGCCCCCCCATGCAAGTGTGGGTGGAGGAGGGCCACCTATCACCCTCTGAACGGTCCAGGCTGTGGTGCGTAGGGAGATCGAGCGTTCTGTTGCTGATCCTCTATGCCAGCTTGAGGCATGAGTGGCATGACTCATGGGTGAGCCTGCCCCTCCTATGCAGCCCCAGCACAGCCACCATCTGGGCTGTGAAGGTGCAGTGGTGACTGCCCATGGCTAGGGATCTCTTTTCCACTGTTGCCGTCTGTGGGCTCATGGGCTCATCCTTCCCCATCAATGGTGTTCACCCACCACATGTGTCATATTCCGCCCCTGTATGCATCTTGTTTGTCTTGTCTGTTTACCTCCTCAACCTTCCTCCCCAAATATACCTACTTCCCCTACCCCACATTCCACTCACACCTGAAAACAAAAAAGGGCAATCTGCTCCCAAAAAAAAATATGCCCCATACATAGCTGCCCATTTTGTACACATGTCCGCTGGACACATAAACTGATATTTAATTGGCAGCACAACATACTTTGTTGCCCTCACCTCTCTCACAGGGGTTGAAGGTTTCATATTTCTCTCCAAATGTATTGCATATGCACAGCTGTTGCTGTTAAAGAAATGGACAGCTATGGACCTTCCATACATACCCATCCTGCACATCCCGAGCTGTTTTCCCTACTGTCTTTCCCTCTTTATGCCCCTTTTTCACCACTTTCCTATCTCCCCATTTTCTTTTCTTTCAAAGAAATGAGTGCGGTGGTTAGTGGGAGTAAGCACTATTAAGCAGTAGTTAGCGGGTTTGCGCGAGTGTGCGTTTGTGTGTGCTTAGCTAAGCATTGCTAAGCATCACGCAAACCCACGCAAACCCTCTTACAACTGCTTAAAAGTGCCTTAGTCACTCTGTATGTCAGGGCCCTTATTCTGCTAAGCAGCAAAATAAAACACCTCTGTCAGTCTCGAACCCTGGACCTTGTACGCACTAGACTGCATAAAGTACCACTAAGCCATGGTAGATGTACAACAAGTTGGTGCTGAAATAAATATATCATGCATCATGCATCAGAATGAGTGAATGTAAAGGAAAAATAAGAATGCCACAACACAAATCTTGTTCTGTGTATCTTTACCAGCAGTTGTTGTGGAATTGCATTACATGACTGTGATAAGAGAATCAGCCATTCTAGCAGGAAATAATGTTACAGCAGCACTTTACAACCCCCACACAGTATCATAGCAAACACTGGCATATCTGATTAGGGCAGAGGCCATACTTCCCAACTGTGATGAATTTTCAGGGATTTCCTGATTTTGAAAAAATTGTAGCTGTGTCCCTCTGAATCCCTGTGAAAAGTACTGACGTTAGGCAGAAAGGTGGGGAATTACACTTAATGAATAATGACAATAAGTAAGAGTTAGACACTGCCTGTACTTCAGAAAAGGTGTATTAATCCATATTCTCTGGTTCTCTCAAAGTCTCAACGTAATGTCTCTAATATTTTAAATGTGTACCTCACTTTTACCTACTTTTCCCCTGAGTCTGTTCAAATATGTACCTGAGTGTTTGAGAGGCCTGGCAGAGGCAGAAACACACAGGCATATCAGATTTTCTGCTGTTACACACTGTGCAAATAGCTTTGGAAGGAGTTCCAGAAGCATACCCTTATGTAGGAGTACAGCACTGAAATATCAAAGGATGTAGCCATGTACTGGTAGCAACCGTGACAATGCCATTGTTCCAGTGCTGAAAAGACCTATGCGGTGCACAGACAAAGAATAACAGGCTAACCTCTGGCTCCCATCTGGATATTTCCACAGTTGGGAGCTACACAGACAGACTACTTGCCTTGATAAACTAACAGGCACACAGCAACCCTTTAAGTCCAGCAAGATAAAATTCACACAATAATACATAATGCTCTCTGTACTTCTGCACCCCTACCGAAATGTACACTATACCTGTGTGTTCAGGGTCTACCAATGATGTAGGTAGGCATACTCAGTACTGAAATTTGTCCAGTTTTCTTGAGCAGCCTGTGCTAATGTCAACACTAAAAAAGCACAAACTGTTCAGAAGTGAGTAAATAAATATTCACAGTATAGCAGTTCGCAAACAGTTCATGTGCCAAAAGAAAACATCTCAATAACTACTTTTGTATGGCAATTAATTGTATAATTAGAAAAGAAAGTACATACTTCCATCTATCTTGTGTTAGCATTTGGAGGGGTGAGTACAATTCTACACTGACAAGTGTGTACTGGAAGCAGCAACATTCAGGTCTGAGTACAACATTCAAATCACTGGCTACACCCCTGGCTTCAGATATAAGAACTATACCAACCTTCTGACTTAAACAACGATGTCCACAGCAAACAAGCATGATCCCCATTTTGGAAAGCTGAAAGGGCTACACCTACCTGAGTTAGCAATTTATAGCATTGGGTTGCTATGACAGTGATTACTGCAATTACCACACAGCAGGCTGCATGCAATTAGCAAATGGTGGCCACCAATTGGTGCACAGGCCATCACATGCACATGAGCAAATACCTATAAAAGCAGGCTGTAATTGCTGCCCACAACCTCAATCACTCTCTTACAGAGAATGAGAGAGAGAGAGAGAGAGACAGTGAAAAGCAAAAGGAAAACGGAAAATAAATAATACCAACTCATACAAAGGAAAGGTATGTAACAGATATGTATTTACTGGCATGTGTAGATGTTTTGGAAGAGTACTCTACATAATGTGAACCATTCATATGTGGCAGTAGTATGTATCTATGCATGTGATGTCCTGCTTAACTACTGCCATGGACAATTCAGTGTGTAGCTGTGTGCAGTGGGACATAACTGTGAAATATGTAACTCAGCATTAAATGTCAAACATCTGATCCATGTTATCTGTGTTCTGTACAGTAGTGTGGACAATGGCTGCTTGGGGGATTAGCGCAAACATTTATATAAACATGGTTGTGACAGAGTAACACATGCATGATAGTCATATTAAAGTTTAGCTTAGCAATGGCAACTGCTGTACCCGGCTAGTATGCTAATCTAGCATTTGTAGCTATATATTCCCCCTCTAATGTTACTGTGTGTTCACATGTGACACCTGTTCATGTTGCAGCAAGGCCCAACAGTTCAACTGTGAGGTCCAGGGACTTACAACAGTGTGGACCTTGTGTGTGTATGGCACACACATACGGAGAGATATATATGTGTCATATATATTAACATCTGTATATGCGCATAGAGCAAGGGACATATTGCAACTGTTTGTGAAGGGTGGACATATATATGTTGGTGAAGGTTGTTATGTGCATATTTGTATGTAGGTTTTAGTGTATGACAAACAAGACAGCATACAGTGCTTCATAGGTTCATAGGTTCATAGGTTCAGGGCATTTATAAGCCTAGCCCATAGTTATTTGGCTTTCGCCACCCCTTTAGTTTGAATAAAACTATGCCTATTATTTTGCTGTGCCTCTGTCAAGCAGTGACACTGAAGTATTCCCTGGGGTATATCTGCAATCTCCCATCCATTGGTCAAGATTCCTCTTGAACAAGGCCAGCGAGGTGCTTTGCCTCACATGTACCGGGATTTTGTTCCACAGCATAGAGAGTCTCTGGGTGATGAATCTGTCCCTCCAGCACGTTCTATTAATAACCATGTCAAGGTTTAAGTCTCCCGCCCTTGTGGTTCTGAGGGATCTAGATTTTTTGAGGTGAAGCATATTCATCAAATCTGGGTTTGACATAGCCTTATATGTCAGGCACAGGTCACCTCTGAGCAAGCGGTATGAGACTGAACAGAGCTGGAGTTCTTTCTGTCGGGCAGCATAAGACATATTTTTGAGACCCTTTATCCTTTTGGTGAGGAACTTTTGGGGCCTTTCCAGCTGCTGCAGGTGTCGGGTCAGATACATTCCGAATGGGGCATTGTACTCAATCATAGGTCTAATGAGTGATGAGTACAGGGGGACGATGACCTCCCTTGATCTAGATGTGAATCCCTTCATGATCAGGTGGGCAATGTAGAAGGTTTTCCTAACTACTTTAGCAACATGAGTGTCAAACGAAAGGCTACTGTCAACCTGGGTCCCCAGATCCCTGATGACTTCTTCTGTGCTCAGTGGATTGCCACCTATATGGTAGCTAGGGGTAACCTTGTTTTTCCCGAAGGGTATGACTACGCATTTCTTGGCATTTAACTTTAGGCCATGGCTCTGGCACCAGTCATCCGTTTCTGTGAGGCCCTTCTGAAGGATATCTGTGTCAGATGTGTTTTCGACTATGGCCCAGTTTGCAGTCATCTGCAAACTTTGTCAGCCATAACCCTCCTGCGTTTGCTTGTACTTCAGAAAAGTAGATGCCGAACAAGAGTGGACCCAGGACTGAGCCCTGTGGGACACCACTTGTGACAGGCTTTGAGTCTGACATGGCTCCAGCAACTCTGACCCTGTGGGTTCTGTCACTTAGCCAGTTTGCAACCCATCTTGTGATGTATGGGTTTACATTCAAGCTGATGAGTTTTTCAATGATACCTGAGTGGGGTATTGTGTCGAAGGCCTTTGCCAGGTCAAGGTAGGCTGTATGGACTGCCTTTCCCTCATCAATGGCCTTGGTGACTGTCTCGAAAAAGTCAACCAAGTTTAAAAGGCATGATCTGCCTTTGACAAAGCCAAACTGGGTTGGATCCAAAGTCTGCACGTTTCCTATGTCTTTATTTATGAGTTCCATTATGATCCTCTCCATGGCTTTGCAGATAAGGCTTGTCAAGCTAATGGGACGGTAATTTCCAGGGTCGGTGGAGGCACCGCCTTGTGAAGTGGGACCACAGTCGCCGTGCGCCACTCCTTGGACGTATCCTGAGGTGAGGCTAAGATTAAACAGCTGTCCTAACTGGGTTTAATTCCTCATTGAGTTAAATGGAGCACACAGGGGACACCATCCGGTCCCATGGATGGTGTGTTTTTGCTTTGGAGAGCAGGTCTCACCTGGGCATTGGAGATGTTTGGGGGCTACAATCCTCTGGTATAGATATCTCTCCTTTGGGGAGAGGGGAGAAGTTTGCACTGGACCTGTCAGCCAGTATGTTGGCAATGTGTGTAGGTTCAGTAATCTTCACATCATTTTGAACTAATTCTGAGCATATCTGGGAGTTTCCTCCTAGGTTTCTAACATAGCTAAAGAAGGCCTTATGATTGTCTTTTGAGTCCTTGGCGATTTTTCTCTCAAAATTTGCCTTGGATGATTTTATGAGAGCTCTTAGTTTTTACTTATAATGATCAAAGGTGTCTTACCTTTCAAGGATTTTGCTCTATCTTGTAGTAGCTTCCTCCTTTTGTTGTAGAGCTTGTTTATGGCTGGGGTCCACCAGACTGGACGCTTGCCTTTGGTACAAAGAGTCTTAGTTTTGTTTGGGATTGCCTGATCCATGCAGTCCTGTAGGTGCTGGTAGAAGGCATTTGTAAGTGATTCAGCGGTTTGAGTAATGTTTACCACTGGCTCAGGGGCCTTAAAGGAGACCACACTAGTTTTTAGAAGTGTGAAGTCGGCTTTTGAGGAGTTTTTCACTGTGGTCTTTTTTATTTCAGGTGGGGCGGGATGAGGACCTCCAGCGAGATTAGTTTATGATCGGATCTCACCAGTGAGGGGTATACTTCGGTGTTGAACATTGTGATCCCATGTTTGTGATGATGAGATCAAGTATGTTTTCTCCTCTTGTGGGGATGGTGACTAGTTGTTCCATGGCATTTGAGTTTATGACCTCCAGGAACCTTTGGGCTAGAGTGTTTGGGCTTGAGTAGTGTTCCCAGTTTATATTAGGGTAGTTGAAGTCACCTAGTATGATGGTGTTTGGAGATACATTTATCCCCTCCAATGTTTTCAGGAAGGCCATGTGAGGTTCCTGAGTTTGAGAGGGTGGCCTGTAACATGCTACAAATTGCAGAGCAGTCTTGCCTATGGTTAATTGCACCTGGATGGTCTCCGATGCATCGTGCGTTGCCACCAACCTTGAGGTGTGGGTGTCCTTTATGAATATGGACACCCCCTCCTTTCTTGGTGTTGTCCGGATTTTGGGGCCAGAACATGATATGAGGTGAAACCTGATAGTGCTGGGGTGCTCTCAGGAGCCTTGAACCAGGTTTCTGTCACAGCACAGACATCGATGTTCTCCATACTGAGAAGGGCCTCAGTGCGTGCATCTTGAGATTGAGACTTCTGGCATTGAGCAGCATTACCCTTAGTTTTTTCCTTTTTGTGTTCTAGGGTGGTAGGTTTAGAATATGAGCCTTGCCTAAAAAGGCACTATGGGGTGGCAAGAGCCTTTGCCAATATCCGGAAGCCTAGGGTGACAGGTGCAAGCCGTCCCTTAGAAGCAGCATGGCTTGTCCAGCATGTCATCCCAGGCAGACAGACATTGGATCCCCTTTGAATGACACCAGAATTTAAGCCAATTATTAAAGCTGATCATCTTATCACTGTATTGTGGCATCATTCTAGGTGAAGATAGGATACTGCTCAAGGTCAGGGTCATACCTGCCTGGGCTACATAATCAGAGAGCTCCTCAATGTCTCTTTTCATGTAGTCCAAGGAGGTACGTCTCAGGTCATTGACACCAGCGTGGACAATGACTGAGTCGTACTTGTACCTGCTGTTGAGAGACCTGAGTGCTTGCGTTATGTGGTGAATTCTAGCGCCCGACAGGCAGCTTACTGTGACCTTCTCCTTACTCAGTCTGGTGAGCGGGACGTCAGTGTGTCTGACTATGGAGTCACCTATGACAAGTATGTTTGGTGTTGTATTTGGCCTTAAGGGCAGTGACTGCTTTGCACACTGATTTTGTTGTTTATGTGTTGTTTGTGTGGTGTACTGAGTTTGCAGTTGCTTGGGTGTCTGCTTTGGAGGCCCCTGCTGTTTAGGTAAATTTTTACTCAGAGCCTCCGAGTATGTCTTAGTGTGTTTATGTGTTTGATTCAGTGGTGTGGTTGAGTTATGTGAGACTGGTATTGTGGTGTGTGTTGCCTTCTCCTCCTGCCTGGTCTTGCTAGTCCTGAGTTGAGAGAGCTCAGCCTCCAGTCTGGCTAAATAGCTGCATCTCTCACAAGTGTTAGTGTTACATGAGGAGGAGAGGGTTGTCCGTGTACATGAGGCAATTGTAACATTGTCTCAGAATTCCCAGATTCACCAACTGGGCAGGAGAGTACGCCAGCATCTGACCCTTCGACATGCTAGAAAGAATTATGAGTTGGTATGAGACAGAAAAGTAGTGGGCTTAGCAGGAAGTGGGCACTCCTGCGGGGTTTTGCTAGTGAGAGATTTGTATAATATAGGAGTGCTTGACCTGCAAAGAGAATGCTTATAAGACAAGGGATATGCTCATAAGACAAGTGCTGAGCTTTTTGAGAAGAAAAAGCTATTTGGAACAAGTGCTGCACTTTTTAGTGTAGGTGTAAACTGTTTAGGTTCCTAACAGAGCAGTTCTAAGGGAAAAATTGAAGAACAGACTTTCTGGAGCCAGAAAGAGTTTAACCTTGTTTAACCGGCGCTGCCCGATGCTGCTCTAGTGGCAACTCCGCACTAAATCGGCTAAAGCACGTTAAAGCGTGCTTGATAGCAGGGCTGGAAAGAAGCAGGAATAGACCCAAAAGGGACAATAAAACTACAGTTTCAAGTCAGTAACCACCTCTACGGGGCAGGAAGCTGCTCAATGTTATTCACTGCCACTGATCAACAGAGAGACCTCCTTCAGCCCAAGCAAAATGGCCTCACAGAAACTTTCAAACAGTTCAGGAACAGCAAGCCTGTAACTGAACTTTTTTAACTCTCAGAAAAGTGGGAAAAAAGCAAGATTTTTTTTTTTTTTTTTGTTTTTGTTTTTTACAGAGATAGCAGAGGTTCACAAGTAATATCAAGTTATAACAGTGCATTAAATGACCCCACACAAGAGTGCTAGGTCAAGGACAGAAAATATGCAAGTTTTAAGAAAAAAACGATTTAAAATTAAGTGCAAACAGGAAATTCAGCAAACAGCTTTTGGTTGTGCTCTAAATAGAGCTACTAATACAGAAATCAAGTTTAACAAGCCAGAAAATGCTCAAGCTAGGCAGCTATGCAGAAAAACTTAGCAAATAAACAGAGAAAAAATACTTAAAATCTCAAAAGTGGCTCCCTTCTTCTCTCAGCGTTTTTTCCTCATGTGTATATAACATGTGGTGGTTAAACACTGTGTGTGTTTTGTTCAGTTTGCAATGTTGCAGCCAGTGAGGCCTGCTAAAGCTACCTGGGCTGAGAACACTTTCAATGTATTTCTCACAAGACTGTACAATATTATTACATTACTGTATACCTCACATCCTTTGTATAATTGATATTCCCACCATGATAGGTGGACTGTATATGTGCCTATATGTATATGTATATGTACACCAATCAATGTGTATATGTATATATATATATATATATATATATATATATAGAGAGAGAGAGAGAGAGAGTCATATATAGCCATACACACCCACATCTACTTGTTGCAATAACTTCTATGTAAAGTTCACTGAGTGTGATGGTCAATGTGTTGGTGAATGTGTCAAAGATGTGTATTTGTGGGATAGTTTAGTGGGAAACTGTTTTTGTCATGGTATTATGTGTCCTTGCTTTGATCCCAGCAAAAGCTGTGTATGCTGTTGCTAGGCAGATAAAGCACTATGGCATACAGTCTGATGTAGTCCCTTATTGTTAACTGGGGTGTGTCATTGGAGGATAAAGCACTACATGTATGCTTATTGATTGTTACTGATGTTGGATCCAAATCCTGTATGAACTGTAGTACTACTTGAAGCTGTAGGCCTAAACAGCAAAGTATGGTGTATGCCCACATTGCTTGGAACCACTGTTTGGTGTGGTCCATTTAGTCCTCACAGATTACTTTCCTCAGGCTTAAGGTTTTGTAAGCACTGACACACAGTACTGTATGGTACACACGTAAAGCTTATCTGGGTTGCCATACCTTTGTGTCTTGTAATTATGTCTGATGTGTGTGTGTGGGTATGCCTGTAACATGTCCTCTGTCATATGTGTGTTACAAGATATAACTGCGTATCTAGCAACATTTATAGTTTACTACAGCAGTATGCCACCTATATCCATAATTGTGCACATATTTTGGCCACGGGTTTGCCATCAACAAGTTGTGTGGTATAATGGTAATACTGTAACTGGACTTTACAAACATTGTGATGGATGACATATTTCTTTATGAATTTGCTTGATCTATACCTTTGGTGGCTAGGTGGTGCATTGTGTCGCATACAGTTTTGTTGCTGTGCAGAACATGGCTTATTATATAGAGCATGCCAGGCACTTTCAAGCAGTTGTTGGGTGAGCACTGATGAGTGGTATTGAAAGTGTTTAATCTCAGTCAGCTAATAGGTTGCTATATATGGTAGTTCAGTGATATCAGTACTGTATAATGTTAAGTGTGCCATATGACTTGCTCAGGCATATTTTTTCTTTGTCTTCCAGGGATCATGGCCCACGATCGCAATCCAAGCTACAGTAGTGCCAAGGATGACATTATTACCAGCTGTCTGATTCAGCACTACAGCCTACTATTCTCGAGAACCAGCCAAGACCAGCATGAGTGTACTGCACTGTGGCAAGATGTTGTCCGGAGGGTAAATGACATAGGCATGCATAACCAGACATATGAGCAGGTACGCCATCACTGCAGTGATTTACTTAGACATGTCCAACAGCATGCTTCTGATGTCCATAGACAACAGCTTGCAACAGGTGGTGGGGTTAACATCCATCCCCCCCTCATCAGAGTGGAGGAGCTGCTCCTGAGCCTGGTGGCACCTGCCCAACAACAACAACAGCAGACATTTACCTTGATGGAGTTCGGAGCCACCCAGCAAGAACACATGGAGCGTGCAGGTAACATGGCATATCTGTAGACTACTGTTACCTCTATTGGTAGATCATGCATATGTGAGATGTGTACTGTGTAGTTAGAAGATGTGGAGCCGGTTGTTGTGCAATACTGATCATTTGGAAAATAATCTGTAGGCCTGTGAATGTAAACTGTTGTACTACTGTAAGATTGCAAACCCACAGTAGCAATGCCACAGTTGTAGCCACTGACAAACTGTCTCATATCCATGTAGGTCCCTCTGGTGTGACAGCAAGGCAGCAGACACATGCTGGTGAGTGTGTTCTACATTTATTATTGCAAATAAAAAGTGCATGTCATAGTTAAGGTGTAGGCCATGTACACATGTAACACACCTACGCATAATGCATGCTGTGCATGTTTGCTGTGAGACTATGCACATCTCAGTAATGTGTTAGCTGCCTCAAATACATGCAATACACAGACCACCTCAAACAAATGTGGCTACACTGTAGTGACCATTGGATAGGCAGAGTCGATACGCATGCACACAGCATACACAACTATGTCATACACAGAACATGTTAACATGTTACACATGAAGTATTCACAAACCCACTATAAAGTCACACTCCAGTATCCCAAATGTCATCCACACAACACAAAATATACCTGAAGGGTAGAGGCCTATCATGGGGCAGTGAAACACTCTGCAACACACAACACATTCATGTTAGGCAATGCTCCTTATTGGCCTCCTTACAAACCCATGTAACAACTGGCTGTGAAATGGTGAATGTAGCCATGGTAGTGCAGTCTGGTACAGCATGATAGGTGCTGGTTTTGGACACATTTGTAGCCTTGAGTGACCACATGATGCTTCATGATGATGGCTTATGGTACTACACCCCATCCATTTATTGTAACCACAGTACTACACATAGTTTTCATTGATATACACCTCAATGTTGTGTGTGTGCAAACATATGCACCTATAAACAATATGCATACCAATCACCATTTGCACAACCGACACATATATGTCTTGTAATGCTATTGAGTGGCTAGGTCATATGACACACATTGGGTATGTGTGATGTTTAAATATGCAGGTGTGTTTTAGCTTGCCATGTCATGGATGACACTGGCATGTCCACAATATGATCTACACTCACCATAACTACTGTACATTGGCTATGTGGACCAATGGTATTCCATCAGTTATACATGCACCACTGATCTTGTGTGTATATACACATCATGCATGAGCTAAGACACAGCTGTTCTAATCAGAATTGGATATCTATGTGATACACAGATACACATCCAGCCATGGTATGTATACCTGTGAGTGATGGTGCACAGTACATTAAAGAGTTTTTAATACTTGCACAGCAATGTTGTGTCCATGTATGCTTTGTATTCCAGGGGGAGGCCAATCACCAAACAACAAAACACATGCATCAAAGCCATGTATACTGTTAGTAACAAGGACTGTCTACACTCGCACTGCATGCTGTTGAGCAACACATGTCCTGCATGCTGACATGTGTGATATGACTGGCTTGTGATACTGTACCCCACTATCAACTGCTATTGAGTATGTTCTGAGATTGCTGGTGGTGGTGGTGTGTGTGTGTGTGTGTGTGTGTGTGTGTGTGTGTGTGTGTGTGTGTGTGTGTGTGTGTGTGTGTGTGTGTGTGTGTGTGTGTGTCTGCTTTAGTGAGGAGCGTATTTCTGTTCATGTGTTTGTTCATGTGTTCATGTGTGCATGTGTGCATGTGTTCATGTGTGCATGTGTTCATGTGTGCATGTGTGCATGTGTTCATGTGTGCATGTGTGCATGTGTTCATGTGTTCATGTGTCTGGAACAGAAACACATAGGCAGATGTTCAGGGGTTCTCATCAGAGCACTGCTGGTCATCATGCCCCTGGCAGATGTGCCACAACTCTTATGACTACACGCATGTTCCAGGATGTCATGGAGGCACAGGCACATATGGAACGGTACACCAGACAGGGACTAAGGGCACAGAGGGGTCATAACACCTCTTTAAATGACAATATCTGTGACCTAGCAGGTGCCATCCGTAATTACACTGAGGTCATTAATAGACATTGGGTTGAGACATTAGATGTCCTCCACAATCTCATGTCCATGTGTCAGGATAGTGGGGCACGGTTGAGACGTCGACGTGGACATATGCCAGCAACATCATCAGCTGGCAGTCGCAGTGGACGTCCATCAAGTCATAGCCACTTCCGTAGTGCCAGTACCAGCCCCAGCCCCAGCAATGTTGGGGTGGCCTGTCCATAGACCATCATAGAAGACCACGTGCACGTGGCTCTGGCCAGTCCCAGCAGGGACCTGGATCCAGTGTACATATGTCAACCTCTGAGGATAGTACCACGTCTGGATTAGTACTGATGCTGTCTGTAGCACCCCTGCCAGGCACAGGTCCCATATCCATGGCCAGAGATGGCGATCTGTAAAGCCTGCCAGGTACAGTCTGTAGCTGTCCCACAAATCCCTGTATATGGCAGCCACATGGTGGAACTGTGTGCATGCAGACACACACACACATAAACCAGACACCTAGGGCAAACACATACCCGTGCACATTACATCCACATTGGCCCATAACAGTACTCTTGGCCCTCGCACACACACTCACACACACATGTCGATTGTATGGCTCAATGTAGGCCTCTGGCAAACCAACAACATACCCTGTGCATATGATGAAACCTGTGCCACCTCCTGTCATTTGTAACATTGATGCAGGAACAGGCTAACATGGTGCTAATGCACAGGGTGACTTTATAACAGAATAGCAAAGTTAGCATGTTGTCAGCAGTAAAGTGTAATGATATCCTTGAAGGTATAGCTGAGCAGGCATGATGCATTAAAGCTATAATTATCAATGTAATATTGTTTACACCAGTGTTTATTCCAATTGTGTATTGTCTGCCCATGTGCCACTTGGCTGATGTGTGTAGTTTTGTCAGCATGTGTTAGAGAGTGAACAGTAAGTGTGGGATGTGTGCAGCACAGATTTGCAGGTGTACATTTGTGAACGTGGTTGAGGTGCACTGTCTGCATGTACGTGGATATTGGACACATGGGCAGGGTGATATGCCCTGTATTAGACAGTGTTAACACTCCATAGTTTCTATTGGTGGCCAGTATGCATTGTACTACACACATTTTGGAACTTGAGTACACGTGTGTGTATGACATGGTTTGACACTGTGCTCTAGGTGATACTGTTACTGTCATTGGTTTTCAAACAGCCTGACCATAAACAATTGTTAGATGATGTCTTGACAACTGACACACAGATGTAGGACACACAGTAACATTTGCAGCCTTAAGGTACTATTCTATGCCAGTAACCAAGTGGTATTCACCTGCACTCAGTCCTGGGACCACTCCTGTTTGGCATATAGCTTTCTTAGGTACAAGCAAACACAGTAGGGATATGTCTGGCCATGTTTGGCAATGCATACTGTGGGCTATAATGCATTCTCCATATGACACTCACATCCTCCAAAAGGGTATCATACAGACAGATACCTAGTGTCAAACCCATTCGGTAAAGCTATAAGCCAAATAAAGCATAGTCATCCACTTTTACAAAACATAGTATCCCCAGAGTACCACAAAGGTAGTAGCCCCCAAAATGTTGAACAGGTACCGATGTATACATAGAGCCATGTGTTAGGTCATCTCTCCTTTGATAATCACATTTCCAAAGGGTTTTGGAAAGCCCTCTGTGGATCACATAAGCAATAAGGGGTCTGCATGCATATCCACAAAGGTTGTTGCACACCTATAATAAATAGCCATCTTTGACAGACTTTGCTGCTTTTGAACAGGTTTCAAATATACCTCAGGCATAAACCCTCACTTACACTATTCAATGGAAACCGTAATGAGTGTATGTGAAACGGATGACGTAGGCCAGGGATCACTGCAGTGGCTAGGCTTGTAACAAGCATACAGATGTGACCTAAGGTCTGGAAAGTGGCAGCACACTCTGGCAAAGATAACAGGTGTGTTGATGGAGAAAGCAGGGTTCCCACCTATGAAATAATTGAGGTCACATGTATGTATATTTATTTGCCACACAGCTACCTGACATGTGTAATGCACATACTGTTTCATTGTGATATGTCATACAGTAGTAAAAGCAAAACCCACATCACAGTGACACACACATGGAGCACCCACACACACAGTCACCAAGTGCAGGATTCAAACCCCTACCTAATTACTTTATGATACGAGAGTAGTATGCATTATCATGACATGCTATACACATTATTAGGTTCATAGGTTCATAGATTAGTACTAAGCTAACTGCCCTTGCAAGCCATTTTAAGCCTAGCCAATTATCACTTGTGAGACTCAAACCCTGCTCCTTGTGTTTGTAAAGCAAACACCTTAACCATTAGACCACCCTCCCAACCCTTTCCCCATTGGGAAAGGAGCTTTCCTTTCCCCAGGTATATTTGTAGGATGGTGACATCATCAGACTTGACAAAGATGAGTATACCACTTTTAAGGTGTTTCAGTAGTCTTCAAAAAGCTTGCTCCTCTCCAAGGAGACACACACAGTTGGCAAGTGCAGGATTTAAACCCCTAGCTAGCTACTTTATGATATTAGAGCAGCATGCATTAACATGACGCGCTATACACTATTCTGGCTAACTCCCAACATGGCTTCAGGCCAAATCACAGTACCACATCAGCCCTACTATCCTTTTCTAATACCATCAATAACTTCAGAAACAGTAATAAACTATCATCTGCTCTTTTCTTAGACCTCTCCAAGGCCTTTGATATGGTGAACCACATTCAACTCCTCCATACATTAAAAAAACTATCACTCAGCAATTCCACGCTGAAATGGTTCCAATCCTACCTGTCCAATAGGCAACAGGCTGTTCTATGGCAGGACAAATTATCTACATGCCTACCTGTTACACTTGGAGTTCCCCAAGGATCTATTCTTGGCCCTCTTCTCTTCACCATCTTTGTTAATGACCTGCCCACAATCACCCCCCATGCCACATGCATTCAATATGCAGATGATTCGACTATCATCAGCACTGCCTCCAACCTGGCAGACCTCACTGCTTCAACCCAAGACACCTTAAACCTAATAGAAAAATGGTTCTCAAGTCGACAACTAGTTCTCAACCCCAACAAAACAAAACTACTTACTTTCTCACCCACAAGACTCTTCCCCCCACCTTCTCTATTACATCCTCCAATGGAATCACTATATCACCAGAAGCTCACACAAAGCTATTAGGTGTTACCATTGATAACTCCCTTAAATTTGACACCCATTTCAATCTTATCATCAAAACCGTCAATAAAAAGCTTGTCTCTCTCTATAAAGTAAAACACTTTCTCACTCCTCACGCTAAAATTACAATTGCCAGCACACACCTACTATCAACTCTTTTCTATGCCTCCCCCCTCTTTACAAACCTGAACAAGACAACCCTTAACAAACTTGCTTCTTGTTACAATCACATAGCTAGATTTGCCACAAATTCCACCTTTAGAACGCACCACTGCAGTAACTTGAAGCAACTAGGGTGGTTAGAGTTTTCCAGCCAACTCCATTTCAACCAACTCAAAATGGCTCACCAGATACTGTATCACCCAGAGAAAACACCAGCTCTGAAAAACATCATTCACCCCTATATTAACCTGCAATCTTTATGCTCCTCCAATAAGATCTTAGCTCAAACTACCAAAGCCAATAATTCTGCTGGGGATTCTCTATTCTCAAACTTTGTAGGTAAAATGTGGAACTCCCTACCGACCATGCTAACCTCAGAACCCTCACTCCTACAATTCAAAAAAAAGCTTAAACCCCATCTCAATACTCTCTGGCAATGTCCCTGTTCCAAACCTGATTAACCACTATCATTTACCCTTCTCTTACCTCACTATCCTTAACCGCTTTTTAACAAGGCGCCTCGCCTTTGTAACTGACCTATGTTTTTTTTTATTTGCTGCTGCTGTTTTTTTTCCCAAGATGTGATGTATCTTTATATTGTATTTAGAACTCAACTATCTTCCTTTTTTTGCATTAACAATGTTCATATGTCTGTTATGTACTTGGAGCTTTTCTCCCCGGGCCTCCGCTGAAAATGGACATGTATCCAGTCGGACTCTCCCGGTTAACAAATGTAAAATAAAATAAAAATAAATAAATATACACATTACTGGGAGTTCTTTTTTCCACAGGTATATTTGTAGGATGGTGACATCATCAGACTTGACAAAGATGAGTATACCACTTTTAAGGTGTTTCAGTAGTCTTCAAAAAGGTTGCTCCTCTCCAAGGAGACACACACACACTCATACAGTTGTCAAGTGCCGGTTGCAAACTCCTACCTAACTACTTAATGATACTACAGTAGTACGCATTCACACGACATGCTATACACATTACTGGGAGTTCTCCTTTCCACGGATATATTTGTAGGATGGTGACATCATCAGACTAGACAAAGTGGGTTACATTAAGTGACATTAGGTGGGCTACATAGAAGGAATTTTTAAACACTTTGGCAATGTGATCATCAAAGGAGAGTTTACTATCTACCTGGGTCCCCAGGGCCATAATTGCATTCTCCATACATACTGGATTACCATCTATGTGGTAATTTGTGTGCACTTTGTTTTATCCAAAGGGGATGACTGTGCATTTTTTGGTACTCTGCTTGAGGGCATTGTTTTGACACCAGGTATCTGTCTCTGTAAGACCCTTCTGGAGGATGTCTGTGTCAGCTGTAGAGTCGATTATGGACCAGAGTTAGCAGTCATCTGCAAACTTGTTCAGCCATACTCCTCCCATGCTTGCCTGTACCTCTGAACAGTATCTACTGAACAGGTGGGGTCCCAGGACCAAGACCTGTGGGATGCCATTTGTGACTGGTTTAGAGTCGGACATGGCACCTGCAACTCTGAACATGTGTGTTTGATCTATGATCCAGTTGGCCACCCATCCTGTGACATAGGTGTTAATGTTCAAGCTGGTAAGCTTGTCCATGATGCCAGAGTGGGGAATGATTTCAAAGGCCTTAGTGAGGTCCAGGTGGGCTGTGTGGACTACATTCACCTACATCTGTGTCCTTGCTTACTGTTTCAAAGAAGTCAACTAGGTTTAGGAGGCAGGATCTGCCTTTAACAAAGCCAAGTTGGGTAGAATCCAGTGTCTGGAGGTTCCCAATGTCTCTGTTTATGGGTTCCATGATAATTTGCTCCATAGCTTTACAGGCCAGGCTGAGTAGGCCTATAGACCAATAGTTTCCAGGTTCTGTTGTGGCACCACCTTTGTGGAGCTGGATGACTGTTGCTGTATGCCATTCTTTGGGTACATAGCCTGTGGTAAGGTTTCGTCTGGACAGTGGATGTAGGTGAGGGTGTAGTTCCTTTTGGGGCTGGTGTAAGACACAGCCTGGGACACCATCCAGTCCCATTGATGCTGTGTTCTTAGCTTTGGAGAGGGCTGTTTTTACCTGTATGTCCATGAAGTCTGGGGCTCTGCATTCTACTGGGATGGACACAAGCCCTTTTGGGGGTGATGGGGGAGTTTACACTGAACTTGATGCCAGGATGTGGGCAGTGTCAGTTGGTTCAGTGTATTTTGTGCCATTTTGCAGTAGCTGACAGCATATTTGAGAGTTGCAACCTAAATGTTTGGTATAGCTAACGAAAGCTTTGTGGTTGTTATTCTTAAATTCCTTGGTAATTTGTCTTTAGAAACTGGCCTTGGATTATTTTATGAGCAATCATTATTTCTTCCTAATAATGATCAGTGATGCCTTTCCTTTTGTGAAGTTTGCTCTATCATGTGTTCGTTTCCTCCTTCTGTTGTATAGCTTATTTATGGGCAATGACCACCAGATTGGTTTCTTATTTTTGGAGGAGTGCATATTGGTTTTATTTGGGATGTCTCGATCCATGCATCCCTGTAGATGCTCATAGAATGCACTTGTAAATGATTCTGCAGATTGTATAGCATTATCCTATAGCAAGGGGGCTTTGAAACTTTCCACTTTGGTCTTGAGATGTATGCAGTTTGCTTTTGAAAATTTCTTCACAGTGGTTTCCTTGACTGGGGGGGGGTGTGGATGTCCAGTGTGATTACTTTATGATCTGATATTACCAGCAAGGGGGTTATCTCTGTTATGGAACACTGGTACCCCATGTTGGTGATGATCAGGTCCAGTATGTTGTCACCTCTAGTGGGCATGGTGACCAGCTGTTCCAGGGTGTTTGAGTTTTTAAACTCTAGGAAGCATTGGGCAAATGACACTGTGCATGAGTAATTCTCCCAGTCAATGTTTGGGTAGTTGTAATCTCCTCATATAATGGTGTTTGGTAGGACCTTTATATTTTCCACTGTTCTCAGGAATACTGAGTGAGGTTCCTGAGATAAGGTAGGTGATCTGTAGCAAGCTACAATCTGATAAGCAGCTTTGCCCAATGTTAGTTGCACTTGCATGGTCTCCAAGGCCTCATGCTGCGCCACTAACCTGAAGGTGTGGATATCCATAAGGTAAATGGATACACCCCTTCCTTTTGTATTTCACTCTGGGTTTTGGGGCCGAAGATCAGAGGGATTGTGAGTGTTTTACGTGGAGCATGTCCAGCAGCAATGTGTTTGACATAGCTTTGTATGTTAGGCAGAGATCACCTCTGAGTAAGCGATATGTGAGAGAGTACAGCTGGAACATTTTAAGACAGTCTGTGTATGGCATGTATTTCAGGCCACTAATGCTCTTTGTGAGGTATTTCTGCAGGCTTTCCAGTTGTTGTAGATGTCTTGTGAGGTACATAGCAAAAGGGTCGTTGTACTCTATTATGGATCTAGTGAGTGATGAGTAGAGGGGAACAATGTCCTCTTCTATTCTGCATGAGACACCTTTTGTGATGAGGTGTGCCATGTAGAAGGATTTCCTGACTACTGCGGGGATGTGATTATCACAGGTGTGTCCACTGTCCACCTGTGACCCAAGGTCTCTTATCACACTTTCAGTGTTAAGTATACTACCGCCTATGTTCTAGTTCATGGCTACAGAGTTTTTACCAAAGGAGATGACAATGCACTTTTTGGCATTGAGCTTGAGGCCATGGCTTTGACACCAGGCATCTGTCTCAGTGAGGCCCTTTTGTAGGATGTCCACATCTTTAGTAGTTTCAATTATGGCTCCTAGTTTGAAGTCATCTGGAAACTTCATTAGCCACAGACTTTCCATGTTAAAGTTTACTTCAGGGAAGTAGATACCAAACAGGACAGGACCCAGGACTGAACCCTATGGTACTGCACTTGTCACTGGTCCAAATTTGTACTTGGAGTCTGCTACTTTCACAGTGTGTGTTCTGTCAGTGAGCCAGTTGGCAACCCATCTTGTGACATAGCAATTTATACCTAGTTTAGTGGGTTTATCTATAATTCCAGACTGGGGGATGGTGTTGAAAGCCATGGCAAGATCTACATTTATTTATTTATTTATTTTACATTTGTTAACCGGGCTAGTCCAACTGGATACAAGTCCATTTTCAGTGGAGGCCCGAGGAGAAAAGCTCCACTAACTACTACTTAACAAGTTAAAAATATACAAAAAGTTACACAATAAAAATAAAAATAAATATAAAAACAATGTCATAGGTTAAATACAGGCTATATGAGAATTTGATATCCATGTGAGGCAGAGCAGAAGTCTAGGTTAGATAAAAATGCTAGGTTAAGGTATGTTATTCAAAGACATAAGTATTTAGGTTAAGAAATATGAATAAATAAAGAGGGATAGAGAGATGGATTAATAAGAGGGAAAGTTAAGTAAGCTAGAGAAATGATGAAGAAGGCCATGTTAAGAGTAAAGGAGGGAAGCAAGGTGAGTGAGAAAGGTTACCCAGGGTCGTTGCAGGAATATAGCCTGTGGTTGTTTAGGTAGAGTCTTAGATTGGATTTAAATAGTGGAGTAGAAGTCAGTGTTGTGAGGTCTGGTGGAAGTTGATTCCAAATTTTGCCAATTGAGTTGGAGAATATGGAGTCTCCTGCTACATTGTTTGATTTAGAAGTTTTTATCAGTGTTTTGTTGAAGGAACGGAGATGCCTCATATTGTGATAGGGTATTATGAGTGTAGAGAGCATTGGTGTGTTTACAGGGTGATAAAGGACTTTATGTGCAATAGTGAGTTGATAGTATTGTATGAGGTGGGGTAATTCCAGCCAACCTAGTTTTAAAAGATTCAAACAGTGGTGAGTTTTATATGGAGAGGCAGTGGCAAATCTGGCTATGTTGTTGTATGATATGGCTAGTTTCTTGAGGTTGTACTTCGAAAGGTTAGTGTATATAGAAGAAGCATATAATAGGGTAGAGATTAAGTGGGTTCTAGCTATTATAGTTCTAGCTTCAGGTGTTAAAAAAGATTTGATTCTATATAGAGATCCAAGTTTCCTGTTAGTTGATTTTATGGTGGAGTTGATATGAAAGTCAAATTTTAGTTGGTTGTCGATAGTAAAACCCAATAGTTTCGTTGTTTGGTCTGGAGCAATAAGTGTGCCATTGTTAGATGTGAGTGTGAAGTCAATAGAGGGAGATAGGTGAGTGGGTGGAAAAATCAGGAGTTTGGTTTTCTTGGGGTTTAGGAGGAGGCAGTGGTTGGAGAACCATTGTTCGATGGTGGTAAAGGTGTTTTGTGTTAGCAAGTGAAGTTCAGTCTGGGTTTTGGCGGAGCAAATGATGGTTGTGTCATCAGCATATTGAATACAAGTAGATAGAGGAGTGGCTAGATGCAGATCATTTATAAAAATGGAAAACAGAAGAGGACCTAGGATGGACCCTTGAGGGACTCCTATGGAGGTGGGGAGAAGATCAGAGAGATGGTTATCCCAGAGAACATAGACTGTGTGAACCACCTTACCCTTGTCTATGGTTCTAGTGACTGCTTCAATGACATCTATTAGGTTTAGGAGACATGATCTGCATTTTACAAACCCAACATGGTTGTGGTCCAGAGTTTGGAGATTACCAATGTCTTTTTTTATAAGTTATATGATGATACATTCCATGGCCTTGCAGAGCAGGCTCATCAGGCTAATGGGGCACTAGTTCCTGGGGTCCGTGGTGCCTCCACCCTTGTGTAGTGGGATAACCGTTGCTGTGCGCCATTCAGCAGGCACAAAGCCTGAGGTGAGGCTATGACTGAACATGGTATGTCGGTGTGGTGCCTATTCGTTCTGTAGTTTGTGTAGAACACATCCTGGGAAGTTATTTGGTCCCATGGATGCTGTGTTTCTGGCTTTGGAGAGTGTTTTTTACCTGTGCAGCCATGATGACAGCAACTTTGCAATATTCCGTTATAGAGATGTGCTCTTTCATGGGTGAGAGGGGGGTAAAGTTAGCACTGATCCATCTGCCAGGGTGTTGGCAATATCAGTTGGGTCTGTATATTAAGTGCCATTCTGTTGTAACACAGAGCAGATCTGAGTGTTGCCATTGAGATTCTTGACATAGCTATAAAATGCTTTGTGGTTATCTTATCAATGTCGATTTTGTTTTCATAACTAGCTTTGGAGGATTTTACCAGGGATCACAGCTTCTTACTGATGTTGACCATGGAGCTCCTCCACTCATGGGATTTTACCCTTTTTGCAACATTTTCTTCCTTCTGTTGTGCAGTTTGTTTATGGCAGAGGAACACCAGATTGGCTTCCTTTTCTTGGAGGATAGCATCTTGGTTCTGTTTGGGATAGCACGATGCATGTAGTCATGTAAGTGCTTATAAAGTGCAATTGGGAAGGATTCAGTAGTAACTGTATTGTCCATCTGCATGGGTGTCCTGCAGTTCAGCACTTCTGTCTTAAGAAGCATGAAGTTGGCTTTGGAGACATTTTTTAACATGGTTTCCTTAATGGGGGTGTGGGTCCTGAATGTGGATATGTAGGGTAATTAGCTTATGGTCAGATGGGACCAATGAGGTGCTGAATTCAGGTGTGGAACACCGGTCACGCAGGACAAACCAAACCCCGTAACCAACACAAATAACCACAAAGTGAGCTAAATGCTACTCATTGCCAGAAGTCTCAGCCTCCAGATGCACACACTCGAGGCACTTCTCATTATGGAGGATATTGATATCTGTGCAGTAACAGAAACCTAGTTCAAGGCTCCAGACAGCACACCAGCACTACCAGGATACTACTCATTCCATACGTGCCAGCATCAGAACCTGAATCATAGCACATAGGGTATGGATGTATCCATATTCATCAAGGATACCTACACCTCTCTCTACATGCTCTCTACAGGATATGTACCTATAGAATGTTGCACAGCAACGTTCTTCACACTCCACAGGAGTGGGGCCACAAAAAACCCTTGGCATTCGAGTGTGTTCTGCAAGGCAATGGAGCCAATCATAATGGAAGTCAACAATACAGAGATTGGGAACCTTCACACAGTTGAGCACACCCAATTTGGCTTCGTCAAATGCAGACCACACCTCCTGAACTAGGAGGATTTCTTTGACAGTTACCCAGGCTACAGATGATTGAAATGAGCGCAACACAGCCTACCTATACCTCGCTAAGGCCTTTGACACCATTCCCCAGTCAGGTATCATAGATGAAGTCACCAACCTGGCCATGAATCCATACATCACAAGATGGATTGCAAACTGGCTCACAGATAGATCCCACACATTAAGAGTTGCTGGCTACATGTCAGACTCTACACTGGTAACAACTGGTGTCCCCCAGGGTTCAGTCCTGGGGTCCCTCCTGTTTGGTATAGACTTCTCAAGTGTACATGCCAACACAGGAGGGTTGTTGTTGACTAAGTTTGCTGGGAACTGTAAAGTGTTTGCCATAATAGATTCCCCGGATGACAGACATATTCTCCAGAAGGGACTCTATGAGACAGATGTGTGGTGTCAGAATCATGGCCTCAAGCAGAGGAATGCATAGTGATCCTCTTTGTTGAAAACAAAATACCCACAAACTACCACATAGGTGTTACCCCCTTAAAAATGATAAGGTGATAAGGAATCTGGGGACACAAGTAGATGGTCATCTTTCCTTTGACAACCATGTTGCCAAAGTTATTGGGAGATCCTATGTGGCCCACCTAATCAACAAAGGGTTTGCATCAGGATCCAAAGAGGTAGTGTTGGCACTCTACTCTTACGTCATCAGACCCATCATTGAGTACAGTGCACTATTTTGGATGTACACGACTTAGCATATCCAGCAGCTGTAGAGGCCACATAGGTACCTCACCAAGAGGATTACTGGCCTCAAACAGTTGTGTTATGCAACACAACTGGTAAAACTAAATCTGTTCTCCGTTGCATACCGCCTACTCAGAGGCACACACTGGCTAACATACAGAGCCATGTTCAGCACATAACTGCTGAACATGCTCCATCTACAGATAACAACATTGAGTTGCCCTGCACATTCCAGGGATATGAACCTCATCACAATGATGAATACAACATGCTGGTGGGATACAGTACCATCCCAGACACTTGCCTTACTGTGGAACAGAGTCCCAATGTACATCAGACAGAACCCCTCGCTGACACTCTTCAATTGGAACCTTGATGAGTGGATGGGAAACAGACAATTCATGCCAGGCATCACATCAGCAGCCCCACTAGAAAGGGGCTTAGGGTACTAACTATTAGAACTAGGCCTTGGGAGACTACCCAATGGTGTGGTGAAAGCTGCACAACTTGCATAGGCTGATATATATGCCTTTGTGGAGATAGTCTACTACATACCTATGAACCTATGTGACAGGTACATGTCTACAGATAGTAGATGTGTACTTCATTGTACAGTCATGTTGTAAAGCAGGCACATGGACCACATACACTGTAATGCTTACAGATACTGGTGGCTGTTATGTACAGTGGGAGAGATGTGCACCTCATGTCTTTCATGCCATTGGGATGTGTGCTGGGTGGGACAGTCCTGGATGGCTCCCTGTCATGGTCACCCTCTTACACACATCTCTGCCCATCCATCTTTGGCTTATTATACGGTGTTCCCCCTATATATATATATATATATATATATATAGGTACATAGGTAGGTAATAGGCTATCTGCCTGAAGGCATATATTAGTATGGCCAGAGTGTGCAGCTATCATCACCCGTGGAGTTAGTTCCCTAGGCCTCTATGTAGTAGAGCTGATGAAGTGATCCATGGTGTGACAGTTCAGTTTCACATACACTCATCAAGGCTCCTCTGGAAGAGTGCCAGTGAGGGTCTCGGCTTAATGTCAGTTGGGAGCCTGTTCCAAAGCAAGGGAAGTTTGTGAGTTAGTAATGTATCCCTCCAACATGTTCTATTTAATGTTGTGATGATGATATCCCTAGAGCATGTGGCACAGTGAGCTTGAGTTTACTTCAGATAGAGCATGTACATCAGTTCTGCACTGGACATGGACCTGTCTGTTGGGCAGAGATCTCCTGAGTAGACAGTATGCAACAGAGTACAGATTGAGTTAAATTCAGTCTTGTTGCATGGGGCAACTGTTTGAGGCCAGTAATCCTCTTGTTGAGGTACTTCAGTGGTCTTTCCAGCTGCTGAAGGTACCTAGTCAGATTCATTGCAAGTGTGTTGTGGTACTCTCTGACGGGTCTGATGACTGATGAGTAGAGGGAACCTCCTTTGACCTACATGCAAAGACTTTAGCAGTTTGTGGGAACACATAGCATGATTTTCTAACCACTTTGTGAATGTGTTTCTGGAAGTAGAGATGACTATCCACATGTGTCCATAGATCCTTTATTATCACCTTCATATTTAGGGTGTTGGCACCTCTGTGGTATTTGTATGACTGTAGCTCGAGGCCATAATCTTGACACCACATCTGTCTGACTGAGACCCTTTTTAAGGATGTCTCTGTTGTCCCAAACATCGATTATGAAAACTTTTTTGCAGTCATCCACAAACTTTGCTAAACATAGCCCTTGTGTGTTTGACTGTATTTCTGAAAAGTATACACCAGACAGGAGGGGTTCCAGCACTGAACCATGGGGGACAGCAGTTGTTACCAGCTTGAACAGGAGACCACAATTCTTACCTTGTGGGCTCTATCTGTGCCCCAGTTGGCAATCCATCAGATGACATACATATTTATGCACAGGTTGTTGATTTTGTCGATACGACATGTGTCTGGGATGTTGGAAAAGGGCTTTTCAAGGTCTATGTGGGACGTGTGTAGCTCATTTCATTGATGTATGTCCTGGGTGACTGCCTTGAAAACAGTCTAGCAAGTTCAAGTTTGGGAACCATGATCTGCCCCTGACCAAACCAAAATGAGTAGGGATTGGTGTTTGTAGGCTCCCAATAGCTCTGTTTATGAGTTCCATCATGATGGACTCCATGGCCTTGCAGATCAGGCTTAGTAGGCTTATAAGACAATAGTTCCCATGGTTTGTTGTGCACCAACACTTGTGGAGTGTGCCAAACGTTGCTGTAACCCATTCAACAGTTTCATATCCTGTACAGAGGGTGAGTCTCCACAGACTGTTCAGGTGCTGGGTCTGTTTGTTTTGGAGTTCACATATGACACAGCTAGGGAGACCATGTCATCCCATAGACGCTGTGTTTTTAGGTTTGGAAAGAGCTATTTAGCCATTGTATATGTGATTTCTGGGTTTTCACAATCTCCATGTATGATAATGGGCCCTTTTGTCAGTGAGAGGGGGGTAAATATGTATGAACCTGTCTGACAAGATGTTGGCAATGTCAGTCATGTACATGTATTCATTTACAGTTTGCACTGAATCAGAACATATATGAGTTTGCATTGATATTTATGACATAGCGAAAGAAATCTTCATGGTTCTCTATGGACTCTTTGACAATATTTTTGCCAGAACATGGATTGGATAATGTTCGGAGTGCTCATTGTTTATTGGTGATACTGATTGGAGATTTATTGATCTTCTTTGAATTTTCACTTTCTTTGAACAACTTAAGTACTTGTAGTACATAGTTTGATTATGACAGGAGTCCAATATATTATATGGGTCTGTTTTCATATAACTGTGTGCGCAAGGCAGGATTGGTGAATAGTGACAAGTTTCTGTGGTAAGAACTGCAACTGCCAGATATGTGTGGCTCACTGCTGTACTCAGACATGGCCTAAGTGTGTGAGCATGCCCAGTATGATCATTCAGTATGTTGTTGACTGACATTTGCTTTGTTTATTTGTGAGTGAGCATGCCCAATATGACCTTTCAGTATGTTGCTGACTGAAATTTGCTAAATTTGTTAAAGTGTGTGAGCATGCCCAGTATGGACATATATACTATATGTGCGTGAAAAATCAAGTTGTTTTTTATTTCAGGGCTCACCTTTGTGTTGTACATCGACAGGAAGCACACTGTGCCTGCAGGGCTTCCATGAATCACTTTGCATAGACTTATCAACATTTCTACATACAGGGGGGACAGCTATTAGTTGTACATTTCTACCCAGGGGAACACCTGATTGTTACTGTGGGTGTACATAGGATGAGGGGTTCACCTGACACTTATACACCTTTGCTAGGCCTGCACTGCTATGTCAGGTACTCCATTTCAGCCTGTACTGTTGTCTATTGTACTGGCTTGAGGCATACTACTGTACTACAGATCTTAGCTTCCAATTTCACGTATATTAGTTTGTGACTTCATAGCCTACCCAACCCACATCACACTGCCTGGCCTGCTGTTATCTGTCTGCATAGGCCTGGGGGGAAGTTACTCATATGCCTCTTCAGAGGGCATGATACAGCATTTGTCTGTGTTTGCGTTAGTCTACAATTGTCTTGCTTTGTCAGTGCCAGTGAAATGCTGTCATGGCTTAGTGGTTCAGTACTGTGACTATAGTGTGCAGTATCCTGAGTTCGAGCCCTGTCACTGCTTTTTATTTTCCTGCTGGGCAGACCAGACTGCTTAAGGAACAGTAAAGCAGGTGTGAGCGTGTTTACCTGACATTGCTCAACTTTGCCCAACCTTGCCCGACTTTGCCCAACATTGCCCAACATTGCTCAACGTTGCCTGACTTTGGGCTAGTTAGCGCAGTGTGCAGCTCCACACAATTGTGTTTAAATATGCTAAATAGTGGTAAAATGTACTTAGCACTGATTTATATTGCTTAAAATAGGGCAATCATGCCTCAGGTGGTGCTGCAGGGCTGCCTATGTCAGATGCACATAGAACACTCCCTATACATGTTTGAAAACAGGTAGTGTCAAGTTAGGCATCTCTTTTATTGTATGTGTGAGTCAGAGAGAGGTGTCATTTCCAGGGTTCCTACTGAGTCAGTGTATGTGCTGTGTGTTGCCTCTTTGCCAAGGCCAAGGCATACTGGGCACACCTCCTTCTGCCTACTGGGGCAGGCTCAGGTTGTTCCTCCTCCGAGTCATGCTGTGCCTGTGCAGGCCTTGGCATTGGTGGGGGACTGTTTGGCCCTGCCCCATGCTGTTCCTGCTGCAGCTGTTTTCGCAGGATCATATTGTGTAGCATGGCACATACCATGACCATTTGGGTACATGTAGTTGGTGAGTACTGCAAGGCTCCACCAGATGTGTCCAGGCACTGGAACCATGACTTGAGCATCCCAAATACGCACTCAATAATGTTTCTTGTTTGTGCATGTGCCTCATTATGGAGTTCTTGTTCGGGTGTATGTGCATTTCTGATGGGTGTCATCAGCCACGGCTCCAGTGCATATCCAGCATCCTCTACTAGGTGACCGTCAGGGATGTCCCCATTGGCAAATCTCTGGTACAGCTGCGTCAGATGTCAGATGTGGGAATCGTGATAGCTTCCATGGCAGCCAGCACACACATTCATTATTATGCCCTGGGCATCGCACATGACCTGGCAGTTGATGGAGGGGAAGCCCTTGCAGTTGATGTAGACCCTACCCCGCTCACCGGGTGGTGCTTTGATTTGTATGTGCGTGCAGTCTATTGCACCCACTACCTCAGGGTATTCTGCTATTTGGTGGAAAAGACGCATATTGCTGGCCAATGCCTCACTGGAATTGAGGAAATATACGTGCTCACCGACATGTGCTGACATGGCATCCAGGAATTGGTGCAGTACCCTGAATGCTGATGCCTGTGAACCCCCAATCATATCACCAGTTGGTCTCTGGAAGGTACCTGTAGCTAGTATTTGTAGTCTAACACATACCTTGGTATCCTCTGGGATGGGTTCCCCTCTGTTGGTTCTGTGTATGAGGCGTGGCCGGCACAGCTCAACAATTTGCTGCAGGAGGTCTTTGCCCACTCTGTAGCACTCCACTATCTCCAGCTCATGTAGCCCCTGGTAGGTTACCCTGGGTCTATACACTCTTCTCCGTCTCCTCACTGTGGGTTGCTCAGCAGCATTCACAACATCACCAACCTCAGCATCTTGCACATGTTGGTTTATGATAGCAATAGCAGCCCCTAACATTTTGTCTGACATAAGCTTTTTTAAGTTTTCACTCTTTGTATACTGCAGTGTTGCAGAGTTCTTGGGAAAAAAATAGAGTAGACTGATGTTTGCAGAGTTTAAAGTGCTGGGCTGGGTTGGGCTAGTCTACTGCCTGTGTAATTGGCTGATTCTGATATATTTCACTAGGCAGCTCTGCTAGTTCTCCTTGGTTAACTTCCTACTACTTCTTTTCCTTCCTTTTCCCTTTCTGTTCCCACAAGGGGCAGTGCCGCATGCACACAGTTTAAGCACATTTGCAAGAAATTTCAGATAAATCCATGGCGTACACCTTTGGCTTCTTGTTTTCAGTTAGGACAACTGTGGACACACCTCTTGCAACACAAGCCACTGTGCTCCAATAAACTTACAGTCTTTCAGACATACCCCCTCATGATGTCACCTATCTTCTACTCTACTACTCCCCTACTCCTACACATACACTCTAGGGACATGGCTCACATGCCGGGGAAAATTGGGATTCACTATCCTTATCCTCATTTGCATAGGATTGCCTACTAATGCTTGGTTACATCTCTCCACTGAGCTTCCCCCCCCCCTTAGCAACCACTACTCAGTGGCCATGTTGTTTTCAGCCTGCCATTCACCTGCATGGCAGAACATGCTTTTTAGTGAAAATGTCCATTTTTGGCTATTTTTCAATTTTTTTCATTTTATTTAAAGCACAGCACGTTTGTGCGGTGCTGCGCTGCGTTTAAATGCCGGCGATTTGGGGAAAAATGGATTTTAAGGATTTACAACATTTGCAAATGCCAGTGGCCTTATATTTGGCCATTGGCATGCTTACTCAACTAGATGCATCGTTTATTTGGAGCTGTCATAGCTCCATTTAGCTATTTGCAGAACGGTACTCAGTTACCAATGGAATACATTTCTGCAAATAACACTACTCTTCCATGGACAGGTTAGTGTTTCCTGGATCACAAATTTACCTCATTTGCATAGCTTTCAGCAGCAAATGAGGTAATTTGCATACCATGACACTGTCCGTTCAAGAGTAGCTTTAGAAGCTCTCATGCACGCCCCTGCCGGCTGTTGCTGGATAGCACGGTAGACATATTGACTGTCTGCCATCTTAGACTACTCTTAGACTCCGTGCAAGCCTTCGTAAATCTGGCCCAATGTAAATTAATTAAACAAAGGAGACAGGAAAAGACAGAAAAATAAATCTTACTTTACTGGTTTAATAAGCCAGGATGGATGCACAATAAACACAGAAATAGCCTACAGACATACAGACACAGAGTAAAGTTAACAAAGATACAGTGTAAAGTTAGAGTTAATACAGATACAGTGTAAAGTTAAAGTTAATACAGATACAGTAAATACATTTACAGTAATGCATATGCAAAACTAAACAATGCAATTAAATGTTGGGTATGTAAGTCCACATCTACGTCTGGAAATGGAGTAACATTTAAGGCAGTACCTATGACAAATCATGAATGACAAAAGGTTCTATGATAACAAGAGAGGGTCACCCCCTCCCCACATTAAAAGTACAGTATGTCTCCACAGGCAGCTTATGCATACAGCAAACAGGATCAACACTGGTAAAGAAAAACAGTGACTGTAATGTCATATTTTCAAAAGAATGTCTTACATAAAATATAACACCAAACAGTCTTATAAACAAACTAGTACAGCAAGAACATCATTAGTTAGACTGGTGTAACTGCTATCCTAGGAATAATACACAGGAATACATACAGGTAGTAAAGTACAGAGTCATTAAAAAACTTAGACAAATAGCATTTTTCAGCTAATAAAAATCCAAGCAAAAGCAGCACACCATGTTGGTTTATAAAAATCAGTGTAAGTTAATAACAGTCAAGCACTATCAATACAGTAACAGTCTGTTAACAGTCTTACAAACGTTTAAATTTGTTTCTATAATAGCAATCTATGAACAAGACAAGGCAATCTAAAAAAAATGTACATACAAAAGCAAATGCAAATAAAACAATTGCAAAGAAAAAATGGAGAGAGATACTCAGATATAACAGATCATGAGAACAGGGATGTTTTCCTGATTTCAATATATTTTTGGACATGTAAAATTTGTTTGCAAAGGCATGTAACAAGTGAAATTGTTGGGTTTTTAGCCACATTCCTTACAGAGGGAAAATGCCATTACATGCAGCCCCTGTAGAGGTTACACATACAGGTTTTATGTTTAAAGAAGCTTATAAAAATAGAGTTGCAAAACAATCAGCCATAAAAAAACATTTACAGTTGATAAAAATAGAAAAAGGGTTACCCTGTTTTCAAAAGAAAGGGGCAGTCAAGGTTACTACTTTACACCAACTCTGGTCATGTGAAAAAGTTTGAGTATAAAATAAAAAGAGCATAGGAGTTAACACATAATACTTCTTTTAAGGAAGAGATGAAAGAGAAGAAATTATGTTACACAGAAAATGCAGTTCCAATAATGAGAATTACTCACACATTACCAGAGGGCGTGGTAAAAAATCACCAGGAAAAGAGAGAGGTTCATGATAAAAAATAGGGAAAGATTTTAAAACAGATGGACATAGGAAATGGTGTTATTTCAGGAGCTGAATTTTTTTCACTGGTATGGTGCCACTGAGGCAATATGGAAAGTTACAAATTGATAAACATTTTAGCAAATGCAACTTATGGTGCTATCTCAGATATAACAGAGGAGATGTTTTAAAAAATTGTGTTAATAAAAGTATTAATCAAGTAACAGCCATTGGTAATGTAACATTGTATGAAGAGATAGCATTGAATGCAAGGGATACATATGTTGCAATGGACCAAGGGATTCAATGTACTAAAGATTGTATTGTGTTGTAAATTGTCTTACAATTTTCTTGGTTTTAATTAAAAAGGGGGAATTGATAAAGATTGTATAAATGAAAATGCTTTTCCCCAAAATTATACTGTGTGTGCAGTAAAAGAAATGTGCAAGGCCAAACAGCAGCTTTCAAAATAATATGGCTTGCTTTGCAAGAACAGTTAAGTGATGACCTTTTATTAAAACGGTTTCTTGTAAATGTTCAGCTTAGATATTAATAACATATAGCTGTGGGCTTACTGTAAATGGTATCCTGTTATAGAAAAAAGGAAGTTACATTTACATCTCAAACAAAAACTTTGCATTACAGGGACCTTCTGTGAGCTTTCAGATGCATAAATAAATAAAATAAAATACAGACACTTCAAGTGATGCAAAGATGATGTGGAAAGACTTTTTGTGAAGCCTTCAGATACAGCAAGGAAGAAAATAAGCAAAGAAGGATATAAAACAGAAATCAAACCAGAAGAACAAGTCACAAGGACATTAAAAATAACATTGTTTGACATTTAAAAGAGTATATAAACTGGACAGTATTTTCACTCTTTAGTGACACCTATGACTGAGTGTGCATCAGTCTGTAGTTATATGTGTCTAGCTGTGTTATAATAGAATTGAAATAACTGTCTGGCAAGAATTTGTACTAATATAAATAAATATTAACGGATACAGTAGTACGGTGTCTGGTCAGCTGCTAATAATATTTACACCCCACACACCCCCACTTAAATATACCAACTACGAGATTGCACCACGGTGGAGAAAGGGCAACGTTCACCATGGTACCCAAGTGGTTACTTACCCAGGGAGGAAATACAATGTTCCAGGAGTTCATGCACTTACTACGTTTTGGTCTCCACATTTTCAAACTTGATGAACTGGGCTGCAACATTATGAAGGGTAACTATATATATATATATATATATATATATATATATATATATATATATATATGGGTCCCCTTCACATGATTGACTTTTCACAAAGTCGAAATTCATATAGCCGAGATAAAAACTGAGGCAGACACCTTCACAAACCACTTGGAGACAGTAATTTTTAGCGCTATCTTTCACGTTTATTGTAGTGAACTTCTTCAGAAAAAGAAGAGACTTCCCAAACTCCTCTTTTATACATACGATCCAGGAAATGATGTCATTTAATTAATTTTCTACAAGTAAAATTATTTAACCTTATATGCATTCATCAAATTGTAAATATATATAAAAATACTTGTGTATTAATATAAACTAATATTAATCATCATCTTACATTCATATTATATTACTTCAAACAAAAATTATGCGTTTTGTCTCTTTTAAAAATATATGTTTATGTGTATGCTCACTTAAATTCCCACGCACTCACATGCATACAATTACACATCTGAAAAATGCGTGTATGTGTGCGCGCAAATACGCCCACCTACATAAACACTCACATCTTCCATCAGTCTTCAATAATACTCTTATGTATATGAGTGTTCAATAATACATAATCTTAATCATGTATTAAAAAAAATTACATTAATTAATAAACACTAATCACATTTTATAAATCGTGAATTAAATTCATATCTTACTGTTAAAATCATAAAAAGTATATGTAAAAAAGAAAGAGAATAGATGTAAAACACTTTTGAGCTTAACGCATCTTTCATAAAAACATGTTTTACTACTACTGTGTACTAAATTTATCTATCACTTAAAAAGCATTTTAAATTAACCATCTCGTTCAAACCAGGTGATAGGTCTGCCCCTAACAAAAGCTGCCATAACGCTTCTCTTTGCTCTAATTTGTTGTTTAAATCACCACTAAATATTCCCTGATCTATCTGTTCTAAAATGAAGAATTCGAACTTTTTGAAATTTACACATTCCAAAGCATGTCTGGCTAAAGCATTATTTTTATCCTTTTTCTTAATAGCCAGACTATGTTCGTATATTCTTCGTTTCGATACTCTTTTGGTCTTCCCAATATAGTAACTTTCACATGTAGAACAGCTTGCCAAATATACCACAAATTGACTATTGCAATTATAGTATCTTGACGCCCAAAGAGTTCTACCAAGGTGTTTAATTTTTATAAAAGAAGTATTACTGATAAACCTACATTGTTTGCAGTTACTGCAAGCATAAGTTCCTTTTTTGTTGATTTTTTCTGAAGAAGTTCACTGCAACAAACGTGAAAGAAAGCGTTAAAAATTACTGTCTCCAAGTGGTTTGTGAAGGTGTCTGCCTCTATCAGTTTTTAAGTTGGTTTGGTTCTATTGTTTGTTATTCATATAGCCGAGATCATATGATCGACTTTTGAAAATCCTACCGAGGGGAAACAGCTATCTCTGTACAGTGTGGAATGGGAAAGTTTCCTGCTTCTGCACTGTAGTGCAATCTCGGAGTTGGTATATTTAAGTTACGGGGGTGGAGCTCCCCACAGGGAGTGCATTGGGGCTTGCCCCCCTGCTAACAGTTATAAGGTAAGTGTTCATTGTGTTTTTGTGTTTATTTTACATGGTTGGCTTTCCGAAAGTTGATCATATTATCTCGGTCATATGAAAGTCGAATTTGTGGAAATTCAACTATGTAAAGTAGACTCATAAATATATATATATATATATATATATATATATATATATATATATATATATATGTGTGTGTGTGTGTGTGTGTGTGTGTGTGTGTGTGTGTGTGTGTGTGTGTGTGTATGTATCTATGGTTGCAGAACCTTTCATCAAAGGGACTTTTTCACTGAGAGTGAAAGAGTGAAAAAGCTGGTGTAGTTGATCCAAATTCAGCTGATCAAAATGTATGGGCTTTTTCACTAGGAAATTGCAGTACAGTTGGGATTGGGGCAGTGCAGTGGGGATCAGAGCATATTCACTTTCCCCTCTGTAAAGCAATCTCAGAGTTGGTATATATAAATAGCAGGGGATATGAGTGGCACAGCAGAACCCCACCTGCAAAAACATCTAGCTGATTTGTTTTTTTATCCTTAGTAGATCGATGTAATTTGTTTTTGATGTTTGGCTTTCAATTATGCATAGATCAGCAATTTGTGCTGTTGATATAAAGTGGGTAACAGTTCATATCTAGTCCAGAAAAATGAATTTGATGATGGACAGTTTGTGAGGGTCTATTGTGAAGGAATCAAATAGGATGAATTTCTAATATGCAGATTCTTTGAAATGGAATGTCAATCCACATGTGAGCAGTGGTTATACAGGAGAATGGGATTATATAGTTAAATAATGGTTGGCAGTATTAGTATCCAAAACTCCTTACAAAGCAAACCAACTGAAAATGAAGAAAGTGTTTCTTGACATCCATGCTGTGAACATGTCACAAGTAGATTGTGATCAGAGACCTAATCGTAATCCTCTGTGTTATAGATTATATTCAGTTCAATATCACTGTATCAAGCTGATGATTCGTTGTTGGAATTCTTAAAAGATCATTTCATTCATCAACTCCAAATGAAATTAGTATGAGTTTGGAAAGGGCATGTCTTATGAGTAAGCTAATGCAGTACTATTTCTGGGTCATAGTGAAGATTATTGGAAATGGGAAAAGAACTGAATCCCACACATGTACGGCAAAGTGCAAGGCCCAAAAAAGCAAATAAATCAAAAAAACAAAACAGGCCAGCACTGAGTTCCACCAAAAACCTTCTAATGTAAAAAAGATAAGTGGGCATGAATACCCATAAATGAATATACGAAAATACTGACACCCAAAGGGTGAGAATGCATACCAGTTTTAGCGTAAAGCCTTCATCAGTGCTATCTAGCAAATAGTATCACAATCATAGTGAAGATTAAGTATGGCAGTAGTGAATATTGTCAACATCGATTATGTAGAGCTTTTACCTCCATTCCTCATAACTGTGAAATTGGAGCGTCAAAAGTGATATGATGGTCAGTATTTTTTGGAGGTAGTTAGAAAATCAATGAAGTTGGAATATTGAATGACTAGTTTGGAAGGGTTTGCCATTCCCTAAAAGGCCTATGATTAGAAAAGCATCATAATGTTCTGATCTAAGACCATGTTGTTGATTATGTTTATTTCAATTAGCACAAACCACCTCATAATTAATCTGTTTGCTGACTATAAAGGATAATGCACATTGTCAGTGATTAAAATGACACCCCACTACCACCAGGTGGAGTGCAGGTGACCTTGTTTCTCTCACTGTTGATGTGCAACATTGAATAAGAGGTATGACAGAAGTATATTCCTTTTTTTTTAATTGTGAGCAGTAATTTTGGAGCTACTCTGTCATTTTCCTATTTCATTTGAAATGGGGGTTTTGGATAATTAATGCCTCTAAATGAATGCATCTGCCAATCTGTGTACCAGAATTAATGCCACAGCAAGAAGCTTCCTTGGCGCTGTCCACGGGAGTATATTCTATAGATACTGAATGGACTCTGCTTTGCAAGACTTTAGTGGTTCTTCATTTGGAAGTCCAACCTGGTGCCTGAGGCTATAACTTAAAACAGATATTATGTTGTTATGTGGTGTAAAAAATAAATACAAAGTGATTTCACAGTCAGACTGGTGAGCAATCAGAGTAAAAGGACACCTTCAGTTTTCTAGATATTTTCATCTTGGAGGTCAAATCAATCCTTATTTGCAGTGGAGGCCCTGAAGAATGCTCTAAACATGCACAATTTAACAACAAAATTCACAGTATAAAATAATATCCACAAACACTGAAATGAGTAAGCACATAGAGCTGTGACACTGAAAAAAGCATGTACATTTTTTTACAGTAAATAAGCCACAATTAAAGACATTCATATGTATAATATCTACAGTGATAAAGGTAGTTTGATCTTTTGATCACAAATTATATTATCAATACAAAAAAAAGAGTATAAATGTAGCATGCATTTTGTTATAATGAACACATATATAATTGCTAAAGTTGTTGTTGTTGTTGTGTCTTTCGGCTTTTCCCGGTTAGGGGTCGCCACAGCAGAACTCCAGTCCGATAATGATTGCTAAAGTAACAATAATACATTTGGTGATATACATAATAAATGCAAGTAAAGTGCAAATATGTAAAACATGCCTGACAGTGTAGTAAGGTTATAGGATAAATGCTGCAATAACTGATAACACCTATAAATCTGATATACAGATAGATGCAAGAGGAAGTTCATTCTACTAAAAAATCAACCTGCGGTAAATAGTGACTGTTTTACATGAGGATAGAAAAGACTGAAAATTGATTTGTTAGACCCCTTCTTGTGATCATTAACACTGAAAAAGTAAAACCAAGTTCATACCTCTGATTGCGATGCAATCCACTCACAGAACATTACATGCTGCCAACACTGTCCTTTTTAAATGCAAATAAGAGCATCAGAATGCTGCATAAAACACTATAAGGTAATAATTACATTTTAAAATGGTCAAGACCATTCATATACAAATTAAACCAGAATCAATATAAACTACTGAATTGTGGCTACATAACCAAGCTGATAAATGTTAGCATAAAATAGTTAACATGTAGAACTGATCTAATTATCAAAGTTTCCACAAGTTTTAGCCTTTTTCAAAAAAACATTCTCCCCTTAATAAAGACACCACATCTGCTTGTCTTGTAACCAAGCTTTATTAACAGAGAATTTAAAAAGAATAATGCTTCCACTTACTGGTTGAATACTGTTTTGTCTTTCAGCATTACAAGTTTTAAACATCAGTGAACTCAAAGAATCACATTAAATGTTACATCATCTAAATGTATTGAAAATGGCACAGCAGTCAACATTCATCTTCAATGACTTGAAGCACAGATAGAACCAGGCAGCATCACTGATTGCTCACTCCAGAAAACATCTAGGTCAGTGTACCCAAAACAGCATTTAAAACTGCCCATGCTGGTATATTCCCTTCAGCAAAATGTCGTTCCTTCCAAAGTAGAGTTCTAGATAGCTTGTGCTGGGTGTCCTTCTTATACCCCTAGCTTGACCCATAAAAAAACGAGGGAGCAAATTCAAAATAGGGGCACTGCTAAGTGCTTGCCTTGCAAGATGATTTAGTTCATGGTAGTCAAACCCAAATTAGTATACCTAAACAATTTCTTAATTCAAATTCATCGTTTGAGACAGTTCCTTTCTTCCCCTTTATTGGAGTACATTTGACATCTATCTATCCCATGTGGGGAAGCTACTACATACTGAATGAGAAAAGAAAAGTGCAGGTGGAACAAATCCACCCCATTGCCACTAAATTAAACTCCATCATCCCTGAACCAAAGTGGTTCTCTATCTGCAAAATTCCAAAGATCCAGCAGCAGAATGCACAGAAACTCTAATGCCTACAGCTACCCTATGATTAACAAATTGCAAAGCTGCCTCTATCCACGGGTGCCCGCAGGCAGGTGCAAGGGGGTGCACTTGCACTCCCATGGAAATGAGAAATTAATTTTATTTTAATTAAAAAAAAAAGTTTTTCTTTTTTAAAGGGCGTTAGGCATTCCTCTTTAAGAACGCTGTTTGCATCCATAGGTACCAGAACCATAGAAGACACATGCGTGCATTGCACGCTAATGTAAATTCAAACCCAAAAGTGCGCGAAGGTTGCCAGAGTCGCAGACGATCCATTTATGCGCTGCCGTTTTTGTTTATATGCAGGCTGACTGAGGTAAGGATTTTTCTGCCAGAGAAGTGCTCCGTTTTGTTTATTTATATACAGCAGAGGAACGTACCATACCCTGCCGTACCGTACTTATGTGGGATCTTAAAGCGTTCATGGTCCTCGAGTTTCACACACCGAAAAGGGTCTGTACTAAGGTAGATGCTGATTATAAATATTTGAATTCATTCTTCAGTGTGCAAGCCTGCCTATGGTCAAAAATTTGTAACTCAAGTTCTGGAGTCTTGTTTCAGGGAATTTCAGTGCATGTAAAACTTCATGATTCTGCAAAGGAGTGTAAACTACATCCATGGAGGGACAAACTTGTATGAATATTGCAAGATGATATAGAAATATTATTTGGTAAATGAAAATTTTACAACTCTCTCTTCAGTGGTGAAAATACAATGATGCTATAACTGTAGTACTGGGCAAAGAAGATTTTCTCATCAAGTTTCTTTATCCACAAGTATTTTCAGTAGAATTTTCAAGAATTTCACTTCTTACTGACTATTGAAGTAGAACATGCTAACAAACCTGCCCTTAGATTAATGATATCATGGTTAATGCTTTTATTACTAATAATAATTCTAAAAAAAAATAGTCCTTGGAGAAAACGTTTGAAGCAATAGCTGTTCTGCACATATATGAGAGAGAAGGAGACAGAGAAAGAGAACAGTTCTTAATTATATCAAACATATTTTTGTGAAAGCTTTTTCCTGAAGAGTTGTTGTGACAGAGTATACAGACCTTTCCTCATATTTGCTTGTCACACATGGTAATATTTATCTCCTGAGTTATACAAGTATTAGCACTTTATTTGCCCTGTAGATGGAATGTCATCTAAACCCTGTGGTCTGCCCTGGAATTTGATGGCGATTCTCTCAGCTATGATACTAATCTTGTTGGCATTAAATCATAGCATTAATTTTATATATAAAATTCAGTAAATTACATTCACCACAATTAAATTAGAGTCCACTACATTCCTTCCAATATTCCAGTTGTGTATATCACTGAATGTTTGGGATCAATGTGGAAGCTGATTTGTACCTTAAATTTCAATTATGTAGTGTTAGAAAAAATGACCATTCAAAAAATTAACAACATAGAAGAATATGTCTTAAGAATAAAGCAAAAAGCAATTACATCTGTTTAATATAAATAAATGCATCTTTACAATTTTCCTATAGAATGTTAACTTTATTTGAGGTCTTGAAACAAAACAAATAATGGTTAATTGATTTATGTGTGGTTAATAAAACAGAGACAAAAAACAAAGGTATCGAAGATCCCTGGGCAGGAATGGAAAGATCTAGAAAAAAATAAAGTTCACACTACAATGATGGAAGAAAACAAAAATGAGGGAGAAAAAGGAAAAAAATGAATCATTTTCTGTGTCTCAATGACTTGTGTATGTAAACTTAGAATAAACTAAAACAAGTCAAGGTTAGATGTTAAGTTTTGTTATCATTAAAAAGAGACAATAACATAGAAAAACAATCCTAATATTTTTTTTTATCAGAAGTGTCATTCTATAGACTAGTATATAAACTATCCTTTTGGTATACTGTGAGCATTCAGAACTATTTAATAAATGGCAATGGTTTAAAATGCATTTCACTGTTTTTTGCTTATTCTCTAACTTGTATTCATTGGCTTTTTAGCATCTGATTCCAAATAATATGATTATTTATTTTTGGACAGGAAGAAGTAACTTGCACAGTTCTTAGAATGTTCAAAACTCCCACAACATCACAAAAACACTGAGTATTCTAATTATGCTTCTTCAAGCTGGTCTTCATGACAAAGGCTTACAAATTAACAGTTTATTAACTACTATATGCCTCATATTTTCAGATTGTTTCTCATAAAATTGTGTTATTTCTGGCAAATCACTGAAGACTGAAGTTGAGTTTTAGATGTCATATCCTCAGAAAATGCATACTAATGGAAACAATTTTGTTCTATCCATTTTCTAAGGAGGTCGGGGGATGTATGTATGACATTGTATGTGACTCATATTTCTCAACTGTACAGATTTTCACAGAGGCTGAGGTATGTGTGTGTGAGAGAGAGTGAAATGCCCTATTTAGAGTTAGCAGGTGGGATTTATTTTCAAGGAATTGTGAGCTTCAAGGGAAGAGAAGTTTACTGCTGCTCATGCCAAGTCTGATTAAAATGTGCAACTGTTTTGTTTAACTAATGGTATCACTAGTGTGGTGTAGAATTTCAAAACAGTCTTAGTAGCACAGCAGGTAGCATACTTGCATCTTGGTGTAGAAAGCTGGAGGTTGTACTCCCACCCACCGCATGTATTGTATTTTAAGGGGTGGAGTGCTGTAGTCCTGAGTATGTCCTCCGTTGGATGAGATGCCTAGTAACTATGAACCTGTGTTTCCGCTTGCCACTTATTCTTATTGCAATATACAAGCTTAGCATTTTTTTAAATGTAACATAGGCAATTTATTGTTTAAGGGGAGCAGGCACTGAATTTGTAGATGAAACACTGAAATATAAAGCTGTTTTCTAGCAACAACCTCTCCATAAGTTTCAGATCTCTTTAATGTGAAATTATTCAGATGACTTTTACTTCTGCAGAGACTGTGCATATTGACTGATATTGGTGGATTGTAGTGATAGATGTTTAACTGGCCTTTTACGGCTGAAATGTTCTGAATTGGGCAATTTGTCATTATTGGTTCATATGTTTTGTTTCATTCATCATCATCATCTTTTGGCTGTTCCTATCCTCTGCATCTTGCTCTGTCACACCAGCCACCTGCATGTCCTCTCTCACCACATCCATAAACCTTATCTTAGGCCTTCCTCTTTTCCTCTTACCTGGCAGCTCCATCCTTAGCATCTTTTTCCCAATATACCCAGCATCCATCCTCAGCACATGTCCAAACCAACGCAATCTCGCCTCTCTTGCTTTGTCTCCAAACTGTCCAACCTGAGCTGACCCTCTAATATACTGATTCCTAATCCTGTCCATCCTAGTCACACCAAGTGCAAATCTTAACATTTTTAACTCTGCCACATCCAGCTCTGACTTCTGCCTTTTGTCAAGGCCACTGTCTCCAACCCATATAACATAGCTGGTCTCACTACCCTCTTGTAGACCTTCCCTTTCACTCTTACTGGTACCTGTCTGTCACAAATCACTCCTGACACTCTTTTCCACCCATTCCACCCTGCCTGTACTCTCTTCTTCACCTCTCTTCCACACTCACCATTACTCTGAACTGCTGATTCCAAGTACTTAAACTCATCCACCTTTACCAACTCTACTCCCTGCATCCTCACCATTCCTCTACCCTCCCTCTGATTTACACACACATATTCTGTCTTAGCCCTGCTGACCTTCATTCCTCTCTAGAGCATATCTCCACCTCTCCAGGGTCTCCTCAACCTGATCCCTACTCTCACTACAGATCACAATGTCATCTGCAAACATCACAGTCCATGGGGCCTCCTGTCTGATCTCATCTGTCAACCTGTCCATCACCACTGCAAATAAGAAAGGGCTCAGAGCTGATCCTTGATGTAATCCCACCTCCACCTTAAATGTATCTGTCACTCCCACCGCAATTCTCATCAATGTCACACTACCCTTGTACATATCCTGTACCACTCTTACATACTTCTCTGCCACTCCCGACTTCCTCATACAATAAAACAACTCCACTCTAGGCACCCTGTCATATGCTTTCTCCAAGTCCACAAAGACACAATGCAACTCCTTCTGACCTTATCTGTATTTCTCCAACAACAATCTCAAAGCAAACATTGCATCTGTAGTGCTCTTTCCTGGCATGAAACCATACTGCTGATCAGTAATCATCACCTCCCTTCTTAACCTAGCTTCCACTACTCTTTCCCATAACTTCAAGCTGTGACTGATCAGTTTTATCCCTCTGTAGTTACTGCAGCTCTGCACATCACCCTTATTCTAATTATGCTTCTTCAAGCTGGTCTTCATGACAAAGGATTGCAAATTAACAGTTTACTAACTACTATATGCCTCATATTTTCAGATTGTTTCTCATAAAATTGTGTTATTTCTGGCAAATCACTGAAGACTGAAGTTGAGTTTTAGATGTCACATCCTCAGAAAATGCATACTAATGGAAACAATTTTGTTCTATCCATTTTCTAAGGAGGTCGGGGATGTATGTATGACATTGTATGTGACTCATATTTCTCAACTGTACAGATTTTCACAGAGGCTGAGGTATGTGTGTGTGAGAGAGAGTGAAATGCCCTATTTAGAGTTAGCAGGTGGAATTTATTTTCAAGGAATTGTGAGCTTCAAGGGAAGAGAAGTTTACTGCTGCTCATGCCAAGTCTGATTAAAATGTGCAACTGTTTTGTTTAACAAATGGTATCACTAGTGTGGTGTAGAATTTCAAAACATTCTTAGTAACCCAGCAGGTAGCATACTTGCATCTTGGTGTAGAAGGCTGGAGGTTGTACTCCCACCGCATGTATTGTATTTTAAGGGGTGGAGTGCTGTAGTCCTGAGTATGTCCTCCGTTGGATGAGATGCCTAGTAACTATGAACCTGTGTTTCCGCTTGCCACTTATTACTATTGCAATATACAAGCTTAGCATTTTTTTAAATGTAACATAGGCAATTTATTGTTTAAGGGGAGCAGGCACTGAATTTGTAGATGAAACACTGAAATATAAAGCTGTTTTCTAGCAACAAACTCTCCATTAGTTTCAGATCTCTTTAATGTGAAATTATTCAGATGACTTTTACTTCTGCAGAGACTGTGCATATTGACTGATATTGGTGGATTGTAGTGATAGATGTTTAACTGGCCTTTTATGGCTGAAATGTTCTGAATTGGGCAATTTGTCATTATTGGTTCATATGTTTTGTTTCATTCATCATCATCATCTTTTGGCTGTTCCTATCCTCTGCATCTTGCTCTGTCACACCGACCACCTGCATGTCGTCTCTCACCACATCCATAAACCTTATCTTAGGCCTTCCTCTTTTCCTCTTACCTGGCAGCTCCATCCTTAGCATCTTTTTCCCAATATACCCAGCATCCATCCTCAGCACATGTCCAAACCAACGCAATCTCGCCTCTCTTGCTTTGTCTCCAAACTGTCCAACCTGAGCTGACCCTCTAATATACTGATTCCTAATCCTGTCCATCCTAGTCACACCAAGTGCAAATCTTAACATTTTATCTCTGCCACATCCAGCTCTGACTTCTGCCTTTTTGTCAAGGCCAATGTCTCCAACCCATATAACATAGCTGGTCTCACTACCCTCTTGTAGACCTCCCTTTCACTCTTACTGGTACCTGTCTGTCACAAATCACTCCTGACACTCTTTTCCACCCATTCCACCCTGCCTGTACTCTCTTCTTCACCTCTCTTCCACACTCACCATTACTCTGAACTGCTGATCCCAAGTACTTAAACTCATCCACCTTTACCAACTCTACTCCCTGCATCCTCACCATTCCTCTACCCTCCCTTTCATTTACACACACATATTCTGTCTTAGCCCTGCTGACCTTCATTCCTCTCTAGAGCATATCTCCACCTCTCCAGGGTCTCCTCAACCTGATCCCTACTCTCACTACAGATCACAATGTCATCTGCAAACATCACAGTCCATGGGGCCTCCTGTCTGATCTCATCTGTCAACCTGTCCATCACCACTGCAAATAAGAAAGGGCTCAGAGCTGATCCTTGATGTAATCCCACCTCCACCTTAAATGTATCTGTCACTCCCACCGCAATTCTCATCAATGTCACACTACCCTTGTGCATATCCTGTACCACTCTTACATACTTCTCTGCCACTCCCGACTTCCTCATACAATAAAACAACTCCACTCTAGGCACCCTGTCATATGCTTTCTCCAAGTCCACAAAGACACAATGCAACTCCTTCTGACCTTATCTGTATTTCTCCAACAACAATCTCAAAGCAAACATTGCATCTGTAGTGCTCTTTCCTGGCATGAAACCATACTGCTGATCAGTAATCATCACCTCCCTTCTTAACCTAGCTTCCACTACTCTTTCCCATAACTTCAAGCTGTGACTGATCAGTTTTATCCCTCTGTAGTTACTGCAGCTCTGCACATCACCCTTATTCTTAAAGATAGGTACCAAAACACTTTTTCTCCACTCCTCAGGCATCCTCTGACTTTCCAAAATTTCATTAAACAATCTAGTTAAAAATACCACTGCCATTTCCCTAAGCACCTCCATGCTTCCACTGGTATGTCATCTGGGCCAACAGCCTTTCCATTCTTCATCCTCTTCACAGCTGTCCTTACGTCCTCCTTGCTAATCTGTTTCACTTCCTGATTCACTATCCCCACATCATCCAACCTTCTCTCTGTCATTCTTTTCATTCATCAACCCCTCAAAGTACTCTTTCCATCTACTCAACACACTCTCCTCTCTTTTGAGTACGTTTCCCTCACTATCCTTTATCACCCTTACCTGTTGCGCATCTTTCCCAGCTTTGTCCCTCTGTCTAGCCAATTGGTACAGGTCCTTTTCTCCCTCTTTAGTGTCCAGTCTCTCATACAACTCTCCATATGCCTTATCCTTAGCCTTCGCCACCTCTCTCTTTGCCATGTGCCTCATCTCCTTATACTCATGTCTACTTTCTTCATCTCTTTGACAATCCCACTTCTTCTTTGCCAGCCTCTTCCTCTGTATACTCTCTTGTACTTCCTCATTCCACCACCAGGTCTCCTTGTCCTCCTTCCTCTGTCCAGATGTCACACCAAGCACCTTTCTAGCAGTCTCCCTTACTAGTTCTGCTGTAGTTACCCAGCTATTCGGTAACTCTCCACTGCCTCCCAGTGCCTGTCTTAACTCTTCTCTGAACTCCACCTCACAATCACCCTAATTAACTTCCACCATTTAATCCTTGGCACTGCTTTCACACTCCTCCTCTTGATCACCAACATCATCCTACAGACCACCATTCTATGCTGCTTAACTACACTTTCCCCTGCCATCACTTTACAGTCTCCAATCTCCTTCAGACTGGCCCTCCTACATAGGATATAATCCACCTGTGTGCATCTTCTTCCACTCTTGTACGTCACCCATTTTGTTTCATTGCTTACTGGAAAAATGTTCAAAACTATAAAACACACTCTCTAAGTGGTGCTGTATTAACAAGGGATATAATTCAATTATTATATATCATAATTAATACAATCAGGAAGATTAATCCAAAGCAGTTATGCATGGTTCTGAAATATGTGCAAAGGGCCTATGATTTGAAAGCAGTCCAAAGGTAAACTTAACCTGCCACTGGCCAGATGCATTTTCTTTGAATGTGGGTTTCAATGCTGTTTCAGTGAATGCGAGTTTCAAAGGTAGAGAAGTTTTAATGCTAAGTCTGTTTTCATTGTAAGACTATTGCTTTGTTTAAGTTTAGCAAATGTCTATCAGTGTTTGTGCTATAAAATAGGAAGTTACTAGGCTATTGGCCCCGAGGCCCTAAAATTTGAAATAAAAGTTGTAAATTAAAACCAAATATCTGTAATCATTGTAGAAGTAAAGCACCGAGAGTTTTGAACAGTGTTTATGGCAACTGGGGAGAAACAGCCAAGTAATGGGATACTGAGATGGCTCTGTCTTGGGGGGGGTGAAGGGGCGGGGCTGGGGGTGGTGCTTTTAAGGGGCGGGGCTGGGGCGGTGCTCTGGGTTTGCACCCCCCTGCAAAAAATCCTACGGGCTCCCTTGCCTCTATCACTGCTACTTTGGCTGCTTCCTTCCAAACCTACCTCAGAGTTATGGAGTAACTCACTATAACTATTCTGAGGTATCTTTGTTGAATCCTAACAATATTTCTAATAATGAAAGAAAGCAACCATCACATAGGACCAAAACCAAGATGTATTATCCTTACATGAGGATGACTTGCAAATTCTTCTACCTCAGTGAGTGGCTGCTGAGGTAACGCTACCTCAAGCATCTTCACCCCTTCCAATTAACCTCCCCCATAAGCAGATCAAGATCCAAAAAGTCTAGTCTAGACCTCAGTGCTGCTCTCCTGTCTGCCTAGAGTACAAAGGAATGTCCAACAATCAGAGGTCTCTTGCTTCAGGCAACAACAACATTCAATAGTATATAACTCAGTCAGAAAAGACCAAAGTTGAATGGATGACCTCCCAACCCACTCCTCCTCTTCTTTCACTGTACCTGATGCAACAGAGAAAGGTATTTTTTGAAAGACTGAGACAAATAATGTCCCCCCTACAGCCTTGGCTTTCCATCACCTGTCTGATCAGGAAGCATACCTCTCAACTTCTTAAAGCAAGAAATATGGACAGAGACATACATAATGGGGGGACAAAGGCCCAAAAATAGGGATAATTTTTAAATATTGCTCTTACAAACTTAGAAAGTTAAACTAAAAAATAAACACTGCAACGGCAGGGATCCACACCACGAAAATCTTTATTTAAGCAATTGTACACGATTGAGCGCTTTCTTCCCTGCTACCAGGGATTTCATCAGATTCTGATGAAATCCCTGGTAGCAGAGAAGAAAGCGCTCAATCGTGTACAATTGTTTAACTAAAGATTTTCGTGGTGTGGATCCCTGCCGTTGCAGTGTTTATTTTTGAGTTTAATTTGTGGACTTGACACTGCTTGGCTCTATTTTAAAACTTAGAAAGTTATGTCTTCCAACACACTTTATTTCAAAAAGTTCTGATTTATAAAAGATTTGTAGACGATATACTAATAGTGTGGGATGGCTCAGCTGAAGAATTTTTTAATTTTAAAGACTATTTAGAGACTACTACTACGTTCCTTAGGTTTTCAGTTGAAACTTCACATTCTTCTGTAAACTTTTTGGATGTTAGCCTAAATATAAGGAGAGGTAAGTTAATAACTACATTGTTTAAAAAAGAATGCTGGAGAAATACAATTTTAAAATATGACAGCATGCATCCGCGCCATATATTTAAAGGCATATTAAAAAGCCAATTTATTAGGATAAGCAAGATTTGCATGGATAAAGAAGACTTAGATATAGAAGTTGATAAAATGGTAGCAATGTTTTTAGAAAGAGGGTATGACCTGGATTTGATAATGAAAGTTAGAAACAAGGTTTTACCCTTTGAAAGTTTGATACAACTTGAAACTAAAAGTAATTATGGCTCTTCTTCCCTCAAAAATGATAGGTATAACTATAATGACCAAGTATCCTTCATTACGACTTATACCAATGACTTTATGAATATTAAGAAAATATTAACTAAAAATTGGAAGATTTTATTATTGGATGAGCCTACAAAGAAGTTAGTAGGCAATAGTCCACACATTGTTTACAGGAGTAATAGGAATCTAAAATCTTTATTATGTGACAGAACACCTAAATTAGTGCAAAATCAACAGCTTTCAAATGATTTTTTTGGAACGCACCCCTGTCAACATTGTAATTATTGTAAATTTATTACTAAACATCAAACTTTTTTTACATTCTGAGTTTAATTATAGTTTTAAACCGAGATTTAGAGCTACATGTGACACTACAGGGTTAATTTATTTGGCTACATGTGAATGCTGCAATGCGTTCTATGTAGGGCTTACCAAACGGAAACTCAAGAATAGAATATACAACCATCAATATGATATAAAAAAGAAAAATGAGTTAAATGCCCTAGCCAAGCATGTAATGTGTAATCCATCACACTTTTTTGTTTTTAGGGTGCTGCAGATAGTGGAGATTACGGACAGGGGAGGTGACTATTTAAATTTACTTGAGTTGACTGAATTACGCTGGATTCTTAAACTTAGAGGTCATTGTTATCCAGGTTTAAATAGTTATATTACTATAAAACCTTTCCTTAATAATCGAAGATAATAGGGTGATGTGGAAGCCAATTTAGATTTTTTATATATATATTTATATCTTTATATATTAGGCTATAAATTCACTTTTACTTATTAATTAAAATATTTGAAATATTCCAAGGTCATAGTATATGTTAGGTCTTAGTTTCTACTGGAAGGTACTATGTTTTCTGTTTTTAAGATAGATTCATAGACAGTTAATCTCAAAGTTGCTTGCAAATATTTAGATATAGAATTAAATGTTTTACATTTACAATGAAATTAGATGCTACTGATGCCTTGGATTTTACATCATTAAGAAATGATAAGAATTTAAGGTCTCTTTGAGTGAGTACACATACATTATTAAGTGTTCAAGATATTATATAAATTTACTTTTATATTTCTATATTTTTATATATTATATACTTTTTGAAAGTTGTTTATATATTTATATATTTATATGTTTATATCAATGTATCTGTTTATTTATACATATTTATATATTTAAATTTATATTTATATATTTATAATATTAAAGGTTCATTATTTATTGTATTTGATTTTTAAAAATTTTTAAAAAATTTCTTAAAAGTTTTTTAATGTTAAAGCATTAAGAATGATCTTTAGAAAAGTCCTTGGTGAATAGTTAACTATGATAAATATGATTTTATATAAGTATCTTATAGTAAAAGAGTATGCATTTGGTCCTAAACTATTGTTTTAGAAAAAACTGTTTACACTTTATGCATTTTGTTCAGTTCATTGAATGCTTAGTATCCAGCCAGCAATTTACCTTTAAGAGAAATGCATTTAGAACATGTCCCTACGATTAAAATCACAGCTAATTGATTTATTGATTAATTTCATTGAATTATTTTGGGCTATGCCTCCCTATAAATAAGTGGTTGAATTTCATATTAAACTGTCTGAAGAAGCGTATAGTAATATACATGAAAGCGCTAACCGTTTTGTCTGTTATAACAAATAAAAAAGTTTTTTAAGTAACGTGGAGAGTCGGAAGTTTCGTTTTCTACAAAACTTAGAAAGTTGATAGAATAACAGGTTTTTCATTAGTATGAATTTTCTGAACAGTATGAAGTCTGAAATTCAAATGTCTGTCATTATTTTCTGACTTCAATTTCTAATGATTTTGCCAGTGATATGCCAAAAAAAAAACAGTTTTATGAAAAACAGACCAAAGACGTGAAGCAAAAATCTGGACATTCTGCAAAAATCTGTACAGTTGAGAGGGATGTCAGGAAGTCAAAGCAGACTTTAAATTCCACTTGATAACATGAGCATTAGTGCATGAGGTTTAAAGCACACAGTGTCAGTGCCTAGCTGACAGAGCACTACTTGCTGCTCCCTGACCACTCGGTCAGTTTGGATTGGCCTACCCAACCCACAACTTCCCCTCCTGTCACCTATACATCCCTCTAAACTAATCCCTGAGCAGCTCGCTAATCCTAAATGCTCTGATATACAAAACATCACCAATTTAGCCCACATAGTATAGGTGGCATAATCAGGGATAGCCAGAAATAACTTCAACATGTCCATATCTCTTGGCAGCCAATTAGTACTAAGTATCCCCACGTTTTCTCCTTATGTTTTATCATACTCCCAATATCCCAATGATTGGTAACATCCAGGACACCCATAGCCTATGCTTCAGCAGTCATGTTTGCCAGGTAAACTCTAATAGTCCTCATTGCCTGGCCCTGACTACACATGAACACTACATATCAGTCTGCTCACTGACCAGTGCTTATCAGCTAACAACAAATGTTGCAGAAAAGACAAAAAAAACAAACAAAAAAAAAAACCGGAAAGTTGAGAAATAAGCCTTCCTAATACTGGAAAACCTGGCATGCTGCATCTAACAACCTACTACAGCATGACATTTTTCCTCACTTTTCCAGGATGACTTCCGGGTTCTCTTCTTCTTTTTCTTGGGACAATGCCCAGAAACTGTGAAACTGGAAGCAGGAAGGGTTTTCACCCACTGCATTAAACTGGCCTGGTACATGTTGTATTCAATGGCAATGCAAGACAAAACTCCTCAAGAGGTATCCAACTAATTCTGCTCTAGTCATCCTTTTGTTAACATCTTTATAACCTCATTATCTGAATGGAAAATCATCATACTGTTAATTATTTCCTCCATTGACAACACTGTGGCCAGCCAGATGTATATCAGTTCCACAAACAGAATGTTCCTTGTCTTTCTGCCAATCACCTCCAATAGTGAGAGGTTAGCAAACCATTTTCATTTAAAGTATGTCTCTATGTCATGACCCCTGCTGCAACCTTGTATGACCGAAGCAAGTCTAGTTTACTTTGTCAAAAAAAACTATTTGTCAAATGCCTTTTTGTCGAACCCTATTCATCGAAGCCTTATTCCATCAAACATTAATTTAAGTGAAAATTTTCCCAGGGGAATAAATGCTTGGCCAACAACACGAGCGTCACAAAATTCATGAAATTTAAAACCGACGCATGTGGAGGGCTGTGCATCCCACACACCCCTATCTAAATATACTAACTCCAAGATCACACTACAATGGGGAAAAGGGCAAATTCACGAACATGACCAAGCATTTTTTTCCTGGGAAAAATTTTGCTTAAATGAGCAATCGATGGATTAAGGCTTCAGTGAATAGGTTTGACAAAAAGGTATTTGACAAATAGGTTTTTTGACAAAGTGAAATAGACCTGACTGAAGCTCCATGGACATTACGCAGTTGGGCTGCAAAATTAAGACTTCATTATAGTAGGTGTAAAATTGTGATCAAATATCCAGGTTCTCCTTAATCTGCTTAACTATGTAAATTATATGATGCTTATGCTTGGCCTCACATAGCACACTAACTACTGACCTAGTAACCATTCTCCTAGGACTCACAGCCATGTATGCAAAATTCAACAAATTCAACAACTTTGTAGAATTCCCCAAACTTACTGTGGCAGCTCCCATAAACGCCAAAATACTCTCCAACATCCTGCCTAGTTTATCCTCAGGAGTGTAAAAGACTTCAATGACCAGCCCGAGGAACCTTAATGATTTGGCTGGTCCTTCTTTCTTATCATGGGTCAACAGCAACCGATCTTCTCACAAATGTACTATAACAGAGTGCACACCCCCCCCCGTACTTGCTCATCCAAGTATTCAGCTAAATAACACATCACCTACTACTTTCCTTTGCCAACGATGGTGTAATGCTGAGCTAAATTTCTCCAAAGTAGCACAGGGCATCATGCAACTCATAATCATGGCTTTATCAAAATAGCTGACATTGAGCTGCATACACAGCAAGGACCAGTCCTGCACTCACACTAGAAGAACTTGAAGGCTGCTACAATGTATATTTTTGCTAACAAAGTATCACTCATCTGGCTGATAATAGTGACCTCATCATTGACTGATGCATATTGGATACTATCATCCTCTTAATCAATGTTGGCATTCACCGAAAAGCCTTTTGAGAATGATAAATCTCCTCACAAAGGTATTGGAACAGAGTACACCCCCCTGCACTGACCAACAGTAGCTGTTCCACCAATGTCTCCCCATTCTCAATGGCGTCTTCCTCACCCCTCCCTCCCTTAATTCTCCCTTGTTTATCTACTCTATTATTACTGAATACAAAATGAAGACTTAATAATTACTTTCACTAACTCTCTCTCGATTGTCCTAACATTAAACACACACTTCTGCTCTTACATCAACTGGAATGCTTTCATATCATCTCTTGCCCAGGACTGTAACATAGTACCTATAGCTTAGCTTCCATTATAGATTGACCAGTTTTAATATTGGTAGATCATGCAAACTGTGCTAATTTCTGTCTATCTATCTATCTTACTATTTTTGAATAATTACTTTTATGATATCATACCTATGGCATGTCTCTTTCATTGTATAAAAATCACCTCTGTTGTATGTTTTGCATCTGATCTTACTATGCTGACCTTTTGTATGTAATATTATCATGTACAGCTTTTCTCCCCAGCCCTCCACTGAAAATGGGTCTCCACCCATTTGGACTTTCATGGTAAACAAAGGTAAAACAAATAAATAAAACAAAATAAATAAATGTTAAATCAACTTGAATCCATCAGGCTTTTTTGGTAGCATCTCTAAGGGCTGGATTCCATATCTATAGGAAGGTAGTGTCATATGGTGCATCTACCCTGCCTAACCTCACCTCTTGATCTACAAAACCTTGAGCAATATCCTCTTTACATTTAACTTTAGAGAATGGGCGGATGTTAATGTGCAGGTAATTAATGTCTGGTAAAAAAAAAACATGCCTGAAATGTCGTAGCAGCATAGAAGCAGGTTTCTAGTCTCTCTTGGTAGCTAAGGGTTTTTAGGCCAATACTCATTTCTATTAGGAGACTTTGGGGCTCACTAGCTGCATAATATTACTGACTATGTATACTAAGAAAGGGACACTGAAGTAAATAATTGCTCTAATTAGGACAGAGTACATAGCTTTGGAAATAATTTGTGCTAGATACAAAGATTTCCTAACTACTGTTGCAACATGGAAGTCAATGGTGACATTAAATGTTTGGAATATATGGGGATAATGTGGGGAGGACTGTTTCTAGTCCTTAGTTGGCTGTTTAACTATTTGTTCAAAGGAGTTATAATTTACTAGGCCAGACAGCACAAAATTGTGAGGTATGGGGCCTGGGACTAAACTTAGATAGTTATCAATAGGCAAAAACATTGTGATGAGGGAGGGTAGGATGAATAGAAAAGGAAGGTTTGGATTAGGCTTTGCAGTTCTACCTTAGGGAGTGGACAGAATTTGGTTTATAAAAGATGCTTTATGTATAAGGTTGAAAGGAGCACAACACAATTTAATGTCAGTATTGAATATGTGCACACACAAACATGTATATATATATATATATATATATATATATATATATATATATATATATATATAGGTTTACTATCATAAAATCGAAACTTAAAATAAAAAGTATCTTCATGTTCGAATTTAAACATCGGAAATGAACATTTCCGTATGTCCCTAATGTCGAAAACAGCTGTGTATTGTCGAAAATGTTGCTCATGACATTTCCGACAATCAACAGCACTCCCACCCGTCCAGTAACTCCCTACCTAACTAGCCTAAACTCACAGTTATACAGGGGGGCAAGCCCCCCTGCACCCCCCTAACTTAATATTCCAACTCCGAGATCGCACTACAGTGAGGAAAGGGATGTATTTTCCTAACTGCACTGTACCATGATCCCCTCACATGAGCGAACGTTATAATTGTAAATGCACAGTCCATTTGCAATGATAACGTTCACTCACATAACCTGCCGAACTATGAAGTGTCGAATACTTTATAGCCGTGGAATTGCACGTCGGCATTGTGATAGTAAACCTATATATATATATATATATATATATATATATATATATATATATATATATATATATATATATATATATATATATATATACACACACACACACACACACACACACACACACACACACATATGTATATACACACACATATATATATATATATATATATATATATATATATATATATATATATATATATATACATATATGTAAATGTATATATTTGGTGTGGGGTGGGGGGTAAATGTCCTACATATATTAAGACTTGTAGATAAATTTTGATGGGTGATGATGAAATACAGTGGCACAGTTTTAAGAACAAAATAAGTTACATGAGTCCCATTAAAGAACATAGGAATTAGCAGTTAGACACCAGAATATTTACATTTCTGGCCTGATATACACTATAAATCTTAGCTAGGAGTAGTTTGCTGAAATGGCTAAAATGCTGTATGGTATAGATCAGGAATGATGTAAGCAGTCTAAACAAAAATATACCCAGTAAATATATGTGACCCACACAAGTAAATTATGTAAAGAATTTTTTAATCATATCGACCAATTGGTTAATAATAGTTATAGAACTATAGATTATAAAAAAGATTTGTAAAATCTAAGAACTCAAAAATGATGAAGTCATTGTTTGTTAATTACATTAGACCATAACTTGAGTACGGAATATATAAATTTAAAACACCGTACAACAAATGTTTTTTTTTAACAAAGAAGCATACACCTAGATTTAATAAAATCATAGTGTAGAGCCTATATGGAATTTTACCGTGTCTGTATACATGGTTCTCCCTCTGCAACGTGCCATGCATATTAAACAAAGTGCGTTGCCGAGGGAGAGCCATGGGACATGGTTACTGAATCAGTGTAGGGAGTGTGGTGCTGTGTCCACAGAAGAGTAATACATCCTCTGCACTGTCCAATAGGAGTATACCAATGTAATTCATATCTTTTTTTATTTTTATAAAAAGCATGTTTGCGCGGTGCAGATCGCAGCAGTGCTAAGCAGTGCTGCGACACCAGACATAGAAAAATAGAAACCAGGTGTATTTAATTACTTATCTAAAGGTGATGTTTAAGCATAGCTGAGTGGGTTGTGTGGCATAGAGTGGTGCTCAGCACTGCTTAAAGTCAACTCAGAGGTGTATGTAAAGTTATAGCAAGATTTTACACATCCATGTAGCTTAGTGGATAGAATTATGGCTTCGTGCAGTAGGTGCAGGGTTTGAATAAATTGAAGAGAAAATTTGTATTTTTGTTGGAAATAGAAATTATGCAAATTATTTTTAAATACTGGCCCACAGCTCTCAGCTAAGCTCTGCTAAGACCTGCTAAGCACTGCATAAACAAAGAACAATGGCTGCTTGGCACCACTTGGCTGATTTGCACACTGCTAAGCAGTGCTAAGCAGACTGGGTTTTGGCAAAGCAGCTCAGCTGTGCTGGTTTACGTGGTGCTAAGCAACTTGCCACATTTTTAAATGCTGCCCAATGGCATGTAAAGGTGGGAAAACAGGCTATATTAAGCCCAGTAGGTGGGAATACAGCATCATCCATTGGAGTTCTGATTCTGAAGGGTACAGTGGCAGTCATTGGAGAGGATTCACTCTTTCAGGCCCAGCCTTGGGGCATTCAGAAGTCCAGGGTCAATGTTGGACTCACTGTAAAAAAAATGAAGGTCGGCTGATGCAGGGAGGTTACCTGGGCTCAGATTTCAAGACAGAGGGCTGGGACCAGCTGGCAAAGGATCTCACCAGTGTAACTGGTATCCCCTGCACAGGTGAGCAGTGTCGTTACCACCATGATGACCTGAAAAGATGGAAGGGGGCTCTCTTGGATACCTGGGTCCAAAAATTCTAGGCTGGGAATGTCCCACATATCTGTAATTGCCATTACCTGTGTTTCATCAATATCTAAACTGGAATGTGTGCTAAACTGATATGGATAATGTTGTGCTTCTCTACCAACAGCTGCAGAGGAGAAGGCTCACAACATCGAGGTGCATGCCGGGTGCTTGGCTGGGTTGCACAGTCAGTGTGGTGAGTACAGATGTATTTTGCTATCTATAGTCAAATAAGCAAGAAAGAGTAAAGCATTAACTGTGATTAGGTATATACAGTAAAGAATGTATTGCAGTGAATGTGGACTCACACCTGTACTGCAAGTTGTGCAGACTACCAACTATAATGCCATAAGCAAGAAAGAGTAAGGTATTAACTGTGATAAACTATACTATGCAATAAAACTTAGTAGTGCAATAACTGTGGAATAACAGCTGTGTTGCAACACCTGCATAATGACAACTATTGTCCAATAAAAACATGAAAGTATATCAGTGACTGAAGGTTTCTCTAATAAAGTCTGTTCATAGGTTCATAGGTTCATATGTTCATATTAGGCTATCTGCCCTAGGACATTTATAAGCCTAGCCAGAGTGTGTTTGGCTTTCACCACCCATTTTAAATTAATTTTGCTATGCCCTTTTTCGAGGTTAGTATACTGTGCCTCTGTCTAACAGTGGCACAGAAGTGATACCCGGGGTAAACCTACGATCTCCCATCCACTCATCAAGATTCCTCTTGAAGAGAGTCAATGAGGGACTCTGCCTAACCTGGACTGGGATTTTATTCCAGAGTGAAGGGAGCCTCATGGTTATGAATCTGTCCCTCCAGCATGTCCTATTTATTTCAGTGCTGAGGTTCAAGTCTCTCGAGCACGTAGCTCAATGGGATTTGGATTTTCTGAGGAGCAGCATGTCCATTAATTCCGGGTTGGACATGGCTTTATACGTCAGGCACAGATCTCCTCTGAGCAGGCAGTATGCCACTGAGTAGAGCTGGAGTTTCTTTAACCGGGCAGCATATGACATCTGTTTGAGCCCTTGGATCTGATTGGTGAGGTACTTTTGGGGTCTTTCCAGTTGCTGCAGGAGTCTGGTAAGGTACATCCCAAAAGGGGCATTGTACTCAATTATGGGCCTGATGAGGGATGAGTAAAGAGGCACGATGACCTCCCCTGATCTAGATGTGAATCCCTTCATGATTAGGTGGGCTATATAAAATGTTTTTCAAACCACTTTGGCCACGTGGTTGTCAAATGAGAGATTGCTATCAACTTGGGTCCCCAGGTCCCTAATTACTTCTTCTGTACTTAATGGATTACCACCTATGTGGTAATTTGTGGGCACTTTGTTTTTTTCCAAAGGGGATGACTATACACTTTTTGGCGTTTAGCTTGTGGCCATGGCTCTGGCACCAGTTGTCTGTTTCTATGAGGCCCTTTTGGAGGATGCTTGTGTCGGCTGGAGGGTCGATTATGGCACGCAGTTTGCAGTCATCTGCAAACTTGGTCAGACACAGTCCTTCCATGTTGGCCTGTACCTCCGAGAAATATATACCGAACAAGAGAGGTCCCAGGGCTGAGCCTTGTGGGACGCCACTTCTAACTGGTTTGGAATCTGACATGGCTCCAGCAATTCTAACCACGTGGGTCCTGTTCTTGAGCCAGTTTGCAACCCATCTTGTGACATAAGGGTTTATATTTAAGCTGGTGAGCTTATCTATAATGCCCGAGTGGGGTATTGTATCGAAGGCTTTTGCAAGGTCCGGGTAGGCTGTGTGGACCACCTTCCCCTCGTCAATGGCCTTAGTGACTGTTTCAAAGAAATCAACCAGGTTTAAGAGGCAGGATCTGCCCTTAACAAAGCCAAACTGGGTAGGATCCAGTGTCTGTAGGTCCCCAATATCTTTATTTATGAGGTCCATGATGATCCTTTCCATAGCTTTGCAGACCAAGCTAGTCAGGCTTATGGGGCGATAGTTTCCAGGATCCGTTGAGGCACCACCTTTGTGGAGAGGGACCACTGTTGCTGTACGCCACTCTTTGGGTACATATCCTGTAGTAAGGCTGAGATTGAACAGTAGTTTTATGTTTGGGTTTAGCTCTTCTTGGAGTTTATGTAGGACGCAGCCTGGGACACCGACTGGTCCCACTGATGCTGTGTTTTTTGCTTTGGAGAGGGCAGCTCTTACCTGAGTATCTGAGATGTCAGGGGGGCAGCACTCTGCTGGGATAGATATTTGCCCTTTTGGTGGGGAGGGGGGAGAAGTTTGTGCTGAACCTGTCAGCTAGGATGTTGGCAATGTCTGTGGGTTCGGTGTATTTTTTGTCATTTTGGACTAATTCTGAGCATATCTGGGAATTCCCACCCAGGTTCCTAACATAACTAAAGAAAGCCTTGTGATTATCCTTAGTGTCCTGTGCAATTGTTCTCTCAAAGCTGGCCTTAGACGATTTTATGAGTGCCCATAGTTTTTTGCTAATACTGATCAGAGATGCCTTCCCTTTTTGGGATTTTGCTCTATCATGTAGTAGCTTTCTCCTTCTATTGTATAGTTTGTTTATGGCTGAGGTCCACCAAACAGGACGTCTGCCTTTGGAGGATTGGGACTTGGTTTTATTTGGGATTGCATGATCCATGCATTCCTGAAGGTGTTCATAGAGTGCATTTATAAAGGATTCTGTGGTATGGGCCGTATTTTCCACAGGCCCGGGGGCTTTGAAGGATTCCATCTCGGTTTTGAGGAGTGTGAAATTTGCATTAGAGAAGTTTTTCACTGTGGTTTTCAGGGCAGGGGGTGGAGTCGGGATGTGAATATCCAGTGAGATTAGTTTATGGTCTGATCTTACCAATGAGGGATACACTTGTGGTCTGGAGCATAGAGTCCCCATGTTGGTGATGATCAGGTCCAGTATGTTTTCCCCTCTTGTGGAAGTGGTAACAAGTTGTTCCATAGCATTTGAGTTTATAAATTCTAGGAACCTTTGGGCTAGGTTGTTGGAGCTAGAGTAATGCTCCCAGTCTATGTTTGGGTAGTTGAAGTCGCCCAGTATAATGGTGTTTGGAGAGACCTTCATATTTTCCAGTGTTCTCAGGAAGGCTGAGTGGGGTTCCTGGGTTTGGGAGGGTGGTCTGTAGCAGGCTATAAACTGGAAGACAGCTTTACCCACTGTGAGTTGCACATGGATAGTCTCTGATGCTTCGTGCTGTGCCACCAACCTGGAGGTGTGGGTATCTTTGACGAATATTGATACTCCCCCTCCTTTTGTGGTTCAGTCCAAGTTTTGGGGCCGAAAAGCATAGTATGAGGTATAACCTGGTAGTGCTGGGGTGCTCTCGGGAGCCTTGAACCAGGTTTCTGTTACTGCACAGATATCGATGTTCTCCATGATAAGGAGAGTTTCGAGTGTGTGCATCTGGAGCTTTAGACTTCTGGCGTTGAGTAGTATTACTCTTAGTTTCTTATCCCTTGTGATACCTATGGAGGTGGGTTTGTCTTTTGAGCCTTGCCTAAAAAAGGCACTATGGGGGTAGCAAGAGCCTTTGTCAATATCCAAAAGCCCAGGGGTGACAGGTGCAAGCCATCCCTAGTGAAGCATTGTGGCTTGTCGAGCATGTCATCCCAGGCTGACAGGCATTGGATCCCCTTTGAATGACACCAATACTTAAGCCAATTGTTGAAATTGATCATCTTGTCCTCATATTGTGGCATCATTCTTGGTGAGAGTAAGATACTACTCAAGGTCAGGGTCATACCGGCCTGGGCTACATGCTCAGAGAGCTCCTCTATGTCTCTTTTCATGTAGTTCAGGGAGGTACGTCTCAGGTCATTCACACCAGCATGGACAATGACTGAGTCATATTTGTACTTGCTTTGGAGTGACCTGAGTGCTTGTGTTATGTGGCAGATCCTAGTGCCCGACAGGCAGCTCACCGTGACCTTCTCCTTGTTCAGCCTGGTGAGCAGGACGTCAGTGTGCCTGACGATAGAGTCACCTATTACAAGTATATCAGGTGTGTTGTTTAGCCTTAAGGACTGTGACTGTTCGGCACACTGGCTTTGTGAGCTATGTATTGCATGCATTTTGTTTTGGGGTAGCGGTTGCTTGGGTGTCTGCTTTGGAGGTCTCTGCTGCTTAAGCAGATTTTTATTTAGAGCCTCCAAGTATGTTTTTGTGTGTTTATGTGTTTGGTTTGCTGTTGTGGTAGGTCTATGTGAGACTGGAATTGTAGTGAGTGTGGTTTCCTTCTCCTCCTGACTGGTTACGCCAGTACTGAGTTGAGAGAGCTTAGCCTCCAGTATGGCTATATGGTTGCATCTCTCACATGTGTTGGAATTTGTTGGGAGGAGGAGAGGGTTGTCTGTGTACATGAGGCAGTTGTAACATTGCCTCAAGATTCCCAGATTCATCAGCTGGACCGGAGAGGAGATTGACAACTGACCTTTGGACATGCTAGAATAGTATTGGGAATTCCTTTGTAATTGAAAAAAAGGGCTAATGGGGAACAAGGTACTCAAGGAGTGTTTGTGAGGGTGTAGTGCTTTTAATTTTTTAGTGCTGACTTATATGATTGCTTTAGTGAGCAAGTGCCAGGTAACTTAAATGCAATGTGTTACAGGTAACTTAAATGCAAAAATGACAAACAGTAACTTTCTTTCAAGTGAAACAAGGAAATAAGTACAGTAAGCAATGCAGATATCACTAGCGATCCGCAGAAGCGCTGAAAAGCCGCAATTTAGGTGGAATTAGCGTTTCAGGGAAATAACAAGCAAACAAACAACAAGCATACAAACAAAGGTAGATTCAGCAGGCCTGGATCTAGTCTATGCTACAGCAAACAAGGTGTACCAATTTCAGTAAGAAACAGTTCAAATTTATGTTTTGTGTTGTATAATGACTGTGGCAGGAGGGCTGTTTTCAAGAAATCAAGTGTTAAAACTGTTCTGCAATAGAAACACAAAATAGTATCCATCTAGTAAAACAAAGAGCCGGCCAGTTACATGAAAGGTCCCTTTTATTGAACAAAATAAAAACAATAAAATGATTTGTACTAAGCGTTTTCACCCAGTTTTCATACTGGGCATCATCAGAGTGAATTTTAGTATCCATACCTGCATAAATATGTATAATTAACTCTGTTGTGCAATAGGGCTGTTTTGTACGAAATCAATTATTACAAGTTTTCTGCAATAAAACCACGGAATAGCAACAGCACTTGCAGAAGTATGTGTAAAAAAGTCTGTTGTGCAATAAGCATGGGGTCAACGTTGTTTTGTAATAAAGCACTTATGCCAACTGGTTTGCAACGACACATGCAGCAATAGTAATAACACCAAGGTAAATGTGTACAGCAGGATTGCCTTGTTTTCACTATTGAATGTCAGCTGCAAACATTCAGGCTGTGAGGTATGGTGCAGCAGTCAGGTATAACAGCGTACTAGTTGTACACTGCAAATAATAACCCATAATCGGAAATTGGTTTCTGACTTCAGATATTTCAACACAATAACAATGTAATGTCTAAACCTGAATTACATGGAGTCAAATATACAGTACCTAGTATCTGTGTCCTGCTGGAATGTCATGCATGTATGTTCAACTGTCACTGCTGTCAAGTATAAAAGTGTACCACTATTAGCAGGTCATATTCTGGTACCAGGTGAGCTCTAGACAGATAGCAGCCAATCAGTAATCACTAGTGCTAGTGACTCAGTAGCTCAGTTTCATAAATGCTTTGTCTCAAGTGCATTTTTGCCACACACAGAGCAGGGCTCAAATCCAGTGCTATGTAGATCTAAATATTACATTAGCAGTCATGGAATGTTGACAGATATTCTCTCCACAGGAACTACAGGTAAATGGGTGAGGTAGCCCATATTATGCGTACATTATTGTGTGTTTTCATCTCACAGACTGTTACAATCATTACCAGGAATGTAAAAATACAGCATAAAAAACAGGAAATAAGTGTAATGATATTAAAATAAAAGAAAATAAAAGAAATAAAATGTGTAAGTTCTGGTATGGCTGCATGCCTGGAGTGTCTGTGTTAAAGGTAGTTGCAGTCAATTGAAACATGTGATGCAGATGTCCACTGCTGTCACTGCTACTGGGTTCTATCCCCATGCCTGCCAAGCAAGGGATGATATTTGTTAACTGTCTGTACTGTACATATACATGTCTCTCAAGTGTCACTCTGTCACAGAATGTAATTACCATTGTGTAATGCCACTGTCACAGATGTATCATTGACATGTTTATGTAAATAACAAAGTAACACTACATCAGCCCACAGTACACCTTGGTAGTAATATAGGTACACCTGATGTGCAAGTGTTCTGTGTAGTTGTTCACCTACAGTTGTTACTGCTTGGCCCATACTGTCCCATGTGGATAGCCTGAGAGGTATGTACATTCTACAGCAGCTATAGGGCACCTTTACATGTAAATAAAGAACAGACCTGTAGAGTAGATAGAAGTACTGCTGCCAACTATATAGCCTAGAATAGTATTAATGGACTGCATTTCTCTCTCTCCCCACCCCTTATCTTCAAATATTTATAATTGTTATTCATTGGTTATGGTTTACTATTAACAGATATCATTACATAAACTTTCCTATCACCTCCTTTTTGTTTTCTTTTAAATTTTTTAGCACGGGTTTGCGAGGAACTAAGCAGTGTACTGCGATGTGGCACACCACACAAAAATGAGCAAACATGCTTAAAAAAGCTTTATACTACCTTAATGATTCTATTTATTTCTCATAGTGTTAGGCACACGTATAAAATAATCTTTCTTGCTGTAATTCAAACCTGGATCCCTTTTAACTGCAGCCTACTGCACTAACCAACTAGGCCACACAAATCTCATGTAAAGCAGCTCTTTTCATGAAAACATAGTGACTGACACTAACAAACTGTAATTGACCCTAATAGGAGAAACAAGAGTGTACCTTGGACTCTGATGCAAAAATACACTGATAGACAGATAAATAAATAATAATGTCAGTATGTTAGGCTTCCCTGTTATCTGCAACATCTTTAAACATACCTGCTAAGGCATCAATGGCACAGTACATATGTTTAACTGGGACCCTGCTACACAACTGCCTGTGAAAGCCATGCATATACCAATGGATGCAGACATTGTGTGTCACAGCTATATGTATGCACATATATCTGGCAAATAAACCTGCTGCAGCACTGACTCAGTAGCTCAGTCTTTTAAATGCCTTGCATACAGAGCATTTTCTTACACACAGTCCTGGGTTTGAATCCAGTGTGTTGCACTTCAATGACATTCTTGTGAACACAGCAAGTAAGAACTGACCCATACAACTAACTATATGTCTCCTACTACTCTGCTATTGGCACTGTTGCATAACAGATGTACCTTAAGCACATGCCTGTTGCATAACAGATGTACCTTAAGCACATGCCTCAGCTGGACTGTATTGGGTACCCTTACTCTGGCTCTCCTGTACTGACAGGGCTGAGACATTTGCCACAGTTACACATAATGCTTGCAGTCCTCCAAAGTGTTCACACTCCCCCCATTGTGTCCTAGGCTGCTGCCTGGAACATACACAACTGTATGTTAGGGTAGCTGCTACAGACCAACCATACGCTCCAACCCCCTATAACAAGGGATCTACACACAACCATACATAAAGGGGGGGGGGGCAAAGGTTCAGAGATAGATACAGATTATACAGTTTGCCCCTGCAAAGACAGTAGGTGGATAGAATAGCAGCTACTGCATTACCATGCGTATTCTGATGGTTATGAAGTATGACACTCACATGTCTCTCACTCCTTTCTGACCTCAGCCCACAATGTTTGCCAGTGACCTGCCAGATGACCACACTGTCATAGGATGGTGAGTAAATAAATGAGACAAAAATGCGGACATACTTCATACATCTCTACAGTGGACAATATTTGTACTTTCCCTCTGTGATGCTGTAGTCTCCACACCGCACTAATGTCCATCTCAAAAACTAAGAAAAGGGCCAAGGCCTACATGAAGGCCTTATATATTGCACTGTGGTGCCATTTCATTGGCTAATGATAGTGCAATTCAGCTGTTTTGGATGCAGTTAGCAAGCTGAGCCACACATTGGTGCACAGGCAATTACCGGTTAATGAGCATTAACTACAAAAAGGCATGCAACTGCTTATGGGGAACGTGTCTGTATGTGGTTTTACTCACACAGACATCGTATTTGCAAAGCATTTGCTTAGGAACACTTCAATAAAAGGAATACATCACTCTGCCAGGTATGTACTACATTACCCCATAAAAAGGGATGCAGATGGGAGGATGGAGGTATGGGGAAAAGGGATTACAGCAGTAGGCTTGTATTAGATCTATGATACTGACATGTCAGTGATACTCTGCTGCCCAACACCTACAGCCATGCCACTCAGTTGTCCCTGCTTTGACTCACCTTTCTGCTCTGTCCATGTCCATCCCTCCTACAATGGTTGGCTGTTATCGTAAAGATAGTGGATTACACCTGACATAGTGGCACTAAGTAAGGGTGTACACTCCTGTACAACCTATTGATTGGAATACACCTCCTCTCTGTCTATGTCACATTTAAATAGTACTAACATTGTAAAAGCATCCCTGAATGTCCCTGATGTCATCTGGCTAAGTCCCTGTTCCATGGACATTCATCGCTGCCTGCTTGAGAGCTATGCCAAACATAGCTCTCAACCTCCTACAGTAAGAAACCAGGACAGAGACATATTTAATGTGGGGACAAAGGTCCAAACCCAGTCACATACTAAACATATTGGCCATACAGAGTAAGAATGTGATTAGAGTGACAGATATTACTGTAGCATAAGTGTTGTCTGATGGGTCAGATGGGTGACAGTTAGATTCTGTCAGTTTTCTGACAGCAACCATCAATCAGTGGACAACCATTTGTCAGACATACACAAGTTTGTGAAAGATGGAGCACAACTATGAGCCAAACAAGGTAACATTCTGCAAACATCTGCATAGTTGAGACATATGATGCAAATATTGAACATACATGACAGTAGGTTTGCATTGCTGTCTGTCATTACAGCACACTGGTATTGTTGGACTGTCCCTATATAGTTATTGGAACACCACACTATTATTTGTCCAACAGTGGCTGTGTCACATATTAGTGGGGATTTGCCCATAGGGGATGCACCACAGTACACTGCAGTGATGCCTGTAGAGACATACAGCAGAATCTGCCCCAGCACACCGGACCATTACCTAGTATTGCTACTATCTTAGTGATAGCCACACATGTAGTATGTCGCCAAACTGTGGGGTATGATGTGTGAGGGAGCGGTGGATTTTGCAGGCCATTATGGGTGTGCAGGGTATGTACATAGTGGACATCCACATATCAGGTCCTGTAATGTGTTCCCCTATTGTTGTCTTGAAGGAACGATGTACCGACAGAGACATCCTCCATTTTCATCTGTGGTAAATTACGCTATACTGGATGCCCTCAGACTCAACCATCACATCCTGCTGTCAAGGGGTCACCACAATCATGAACAGAGGGCAGCATTGTGGGCCAACCTTGTGAGGGCTGTAAATTATATTGGCCAACAGGAGAGGACCTAGGAGCAAGTTCGATACCATGTCGCAGACACGGTCAATGCCGCACGTCAAAAAGCAGCTGCTGTTGTGAGGGATTGTGCTGCCACTGGTGGAGGGCCTGCAACAGAACAAGCACTTTCAGCCACAGAGGAATTCTTGGTGCACCTCTGATCAACCCATAGCTCCCAGCCAACCATCATGCCATACATCCTGGAGGTGGGTGCCACAGCATCCACATCAGAGGAGCATCCAGGTAAGCGTACTGTGTTCACCAGTATAATACATTTGCAGTCATTTTAACAGGCTCTACAAATGAGTACATGGGTGTCAGGTTTATCTGCATTGGGGGGGTTTGGCTTTTCAACACTGTTGTGCACACATACTCAGAATGTCAGTAATATAGCCAGTATCACATTAGCTACTTTCCATGTGGATATACACACATATTACCTTGTAAACACTGCAACACTTTGTGTTGCTGACAATACCTCTCCCTCTCCTTTCCACAGGTATGTCAGGTGTGGTTGGAGTTCATGGTCCTGTAGCTGGTAAGTGTGATACTGTTGTTTTGTCAGATCAGATATACCCTATGAATGTTAAGGGCTGTCATTTTACCTTTTGCATAAGTGTTCTGGTTAGCTGGAGTAGAATAATTGCATGTTCTATTTTGGAGCAGTTAATTACAGTGCATAGTCTTGGGAATGACAGGTGTGTATTTGTACACACATTAACATGTTTGCACTTATAGTTATGAGCAACTACATGGCCTGTTATATATGAGACAATTACTCCAAGACGCTCATTCAAACACAATAGGGAAAAGGTACATACCTGAGGCAGTGGTACTGCAACTGGCATATCACTGTCAAGATAGGTGTACTGGGTTTTATGTGTAGTTCTGTCACATACACTTTTATATTGCATACCTCACAGGTATATTGAACTGTTAACATTACCTGGATGTACGTGTTGTGCATGGAATCAGAGATGAGATGATGGGGGACATGTAGCGCAGTTGTGGACCCTCATCTGTAAGAATCTGTTTGGATTACCCTACATAATAGTGCAGATGGTAATGTACTGATTTCTTTGCTTCTCATAGGTGAACAGGGGAGTTGAAGTCTGTCCCCCTCACAACCTGATGTAAGTGATCATTGGACTGTGATGATGATGGTGGCCATAGTGAGGAACAGGTGGGGTTGTCAGTGGCTGACTCTGTCCCAGAAGTTGACATAACTTTTCTGCCCCAGTTGTCCCCACACACAGTCAGTATGCCCACACATACCCAGTCACCAGAGGCCACAGATATTGGACAGTCAGAGGGGGGAGACATAGTACAAGATAGTGTGAGAACTATGATGTCAGTAAGTGTAGACACTGGCCATAGCCAGAGAGCTGGTGAGGTCCCACACAGGCAGATTGCTAGGGGTGCTCAGAGGAGGACTGCTGGCCATCCACTTCCTGTTGCAGGTGTCACATCGCAGGTCACTCGCTGCATATTTTGGGCTGTCATGGAGGCACAGGCATGAGCTGAGTGCAACACAAGGTGGATGCTTAGGGTTATGGATGCAGCACAGTCTGACATCCGTGACTGCCTCCACCGCATTGGTGATACCATGGAACATTTCACTGATGTAGTGGACAGATGGTGGGCTCAGACAGTGTCTGTCTTTGACTGCATGTTGTCTGTGCTGGAACATGTGGTTGGGGTTGGGCGTAAGACATCTGGACTTAGGCCAGCAGCACCATCTGCTGGTAGTGCACGTGACAGTGCACACTTATGCTTCTGTAGTGGCAGCACCTCTAGTGCTACAGAGTGAGATGTGTTGTCCCCACCATAACGTAGCAGGCCATGGGCACTTGGTCCTGGGGGTCTCATTGGGGACACAGGCCCAGCAGACAGCAGTCACCATCAGGTAATAGCACCGCATCTGACCTTGGGCATGGTGTTGCCTGTGCTACTCATGGAGAAGACAATTCCCTTATTGTATTTATTTATTTATTTTATTTTATTTTACATTTGTTAATCAAGAGGGTCCGACTGGACACAGGTCCATTTTCAGTGGAGGCCCGGGGAGAAAAACTCCATGTTACACTATTAGCATTTATACAATTCTAAGCAATTCTTAAGAACAAATTTAGGTGTTACAATATTTAAAGTAGTACAAAAATGAAAATTTACACAGCATGTGATGCATCTAGTAAAACAAACAATTAGTAGAAAACCAAAAAGTTTTTTTTTTCATATACATTCTCATTCACAATACATTTATATATTTACATTTGTAGAGACATATATATGCTCACACCCACACATCAAAAGTATAGGTATTGAAGTAAGACCAAGAAGGGAATATGAAGAGATCTGATAAGGTTTATACCTTTCTCAGATACAGATTATATCCTTTATCAGATACAGATTTTAATAGTGTAGAATACAGGTGTTAGCATGTTTTATCCTATCGTACTGATGCTGAGTTTGGAGGAATAAGCAAGGATATTAGCAAGGCAATGTAAGGAAAATGTTAGAGAGTAGCAGAATCCTTGCAACTGTGCATAGTTATTGTTTACCCTGGGGAGTAGCAAGAGCAGAGCCAATTGTCTGAATAATGGGATTTCAGGAGGTGTTTGAATTGGGTACTAGACATAGTGGTAGTTATATGGCTTGGGAGTGAGTTCCAGTTTTGGGCAATTGTGCAGGCAAAGAGAGATTTTCCTGCTTCCTTTTTATGTCTAATTACATGAATGAAGTTTTGGTTGCTATATCTTAGGGCTCTAGTGGTGTTGTGGGGCTGAATTAGTAGCTAGAGTGCAGGTGTTTTTTCAGGGTAGTAGTAGAGTTTATGTGCTACTGTGGCTTGTTGAAGACGTAGTAGCTAAGGAAGCCCCAGCCACTTGAGTTGCATTGGGAATGACAATGATGGGACCTATTTGTGGAGTCTGTAGCAAACTTGGCAATCTTGTTGTAACACGATTCCATTTTGCTAAGTTCAGTAAGGTGAAGATTAGTTAGGATAGGGGAGGCATAAAGAAGGATAGAGAGGAGGTGGGTTCTTGCAGTAGTGGCTTTGGTCTGTTTAGTCATGAACATTTTGTTTCTATAGAGGAGTCCTAATTTTCTGTTCGCCTTTTTGATGGTTTGTGCTATGTGGAGATCAAATTTCAGGTGATTATCAATCTCGACTCCTAGTAGTTTTGTGTGTTTGGTTGGTGTGATTTGAATATTATTTTTGGAGTTTATGATGAGGCTATAGTTTAAGTTAGATGATCTACCAGGGGTAAATAGGATTAGTTTTGTTTTCTTGGGATTGAGAAGTAGTTTAATGTTAGAAAACCAGGATTCAGCTAGCGTAAAGCTATTCTGGGTAAGGGTATGTAGTTCTATTATGCTGGGGCGGCACATATTATGGTGGTGTCATCAGCATATTGTACTACTGAGGCAGTGGGCAGGGAAGAGGAGATGTCATTAGTGAAAAGAGAAAACAACAGTGGGCCAAGGATTGATCCTTGAGGGACTCCTATGAATACTGGTAAGAGGGGGGACAGCTTTTCTTGCCAGAGGACTGCTTGTTGGCATTCTGATAGGTAGCTGTTGAACCATAGTATAGTGGAGGAGCATATGTTTAGACTAGATAGAGCACTGAGGAACATATTGTGATTAAACATGTCAAAGGCTTTTGATAAGTCCAGGAAAATGGATGATACAAAAAGACCTTTGTTTCTGTAGTGGTTGACTGTGTTGGTGAAAGATAGAAGAGCGTTGGTCATACTATGGGAGGGTCTAAAGCTATGTTGGGAATTGGATAGTAGTTTGTTTTGTTGGATATACTGCATTAGTTGCAAGAGAACAACTCTGTCTAAAATTTTTGATAAGGGTGATAGTATGGCTATAGGGCGATAGTTGGTCAGCTCTAAAGAGTTGCCTCCTTTGTTCAGAGGAACAATGTGGGATGTTTCCAGAGGGTAGGTACTTTGTGTTCTGAAATTGACCTATTTATGAGAATTGACACTGGATATGATATGGCCTCTGCTGATATTTGAAGGAAATCTGCAGGAAGTTTATTGGCTGCTAGTGTGGTTGGTTATTGCTTCTTAAGGAGGTTTGAAATCATTTTAGTGGACACTGGCTGCAGGGAAAGCTAGAAGTGTTATTTTTTGCATTACTGTCGGTTGTAGTGGATGACTGTATTGGAGCGCCATTGTTTTTTTGGGTATTAGCTAGATTTTGTACTGTTTCTGTAAAGAATTTATTAAATTGTGTAGGGATATTGTCTTGGTTGTTTGGCAACACAGGGGTAGGGGTGGATGCTTTCCCAGGTTGAAGTAATCTATTTATGGAGGCCCAGACTTTTTGGGGGTTATGGGTATATTTATCTTGTAGGTTTTTATAGTAGTTGGACTTGTCAAGTTTAGTTAGCCTCTTGGCTTTATTACGTAGTTCTATGTACTTTTGCCTTAGAGTAGTATTTTTATCTTTGGGAGATGCTCTCCAGATTTTGTCCCTTTCTTTCATTCATTGTATTTTTTTTGTATCTTTGGTAAGCCATGGGATGTAGTAGGTTTTTGGCCTAATAGTTCTGGAGGGTGCATGATAGTCTAGGATTAGTAGGAAGGTTGAGTTAAAATACTGTACTGCTTTATCGAGAGGTAGCTGCTTGAGGTGGAACCAGTTGCAACAACTTAATGACTTATTAAAGTCATTGGCTATGAAGTTTCCTTTATTGCGTATTACTCTGAGGATAGGTAGGTTGAGCAGATGGTGGGTTCTGTTCCCAATTAGGTAGGTGGGTTGATGGTCACTTAGACTGGCAGGGAAACAGCCTGATTGTTGTACAAGAGTGGGGTGGGATACCAGAATCCAATCCAAAATAGATTGATGTTTGGTTGTTTTGTCAGTCCTAGTGGGGGTAGTTATTATTTGGGGGAACCCATGGAAGTTGATGTGATCTGAGGGATAGTGGTTGGAGCAGTTGACCCAGTCTATGTTAAAGTCACCTAGTAGTACGGTTTCATAAGGGAGGGAGTGTGAGAACCAATTTAACAGGTTTTCCATTATAGGAATGTTATTACCTGGTGGGAGGTAGGCACCTGCAATGATTATTTGTTTGTTGGTGTTTAGTTTAAATTTGGCAAGGATAAGTTCTATCTCATTGATTTCTTCATTATTATAATCAACCAGTTCTAGGGTGAGGTGATTTTGAAATAGAATTGCTACACCTCCACCCTTTTTCCCTGTTCTGTCTCTACGTATGATATCATAACCTGGGGCTATGATCTCTTTATTGTGGTGATCAGGTTTGAGCCATGTTTCTGTTAATACCACTATGTCAGGTTTATACAAGGCTAATAAGGCATGCAGGTCATGAATTTTGTTCAATAAACTTCTTACATTTATATTTAGAAAGAGGAGAGATGATTTGGGTTTGTAGAAGGGG